>NW_027551771.1:300000-600000 GCF_045843805.1 Urocitellus parryii
AATGAATGGGCATCACCTGTGGCTCTTTGCTTCATTGCTTTGCAAAGGGATGTATCTGAATCAGCCTCTTGGCCCTGTGTGAGGCTGTGGCTTAGATTGTCAGCACCTGATGGATTGAAGAAAGATCCCATGTGTGCATCCAAAGCCGAAATGGCAAAAAAGCAGTCATTTTGGATGAAGTCTCTCGCCTTCCTCTGTAAGGTTCCTGAGCTCCATCAAGAGAGCATAGGGATCCTTTGGGTCAAATGAGTTCTTCAAAGCCCTGCAGAGGCTAGCCCATAGGTGCTTGGGTTTTCTCCTGACTCCAATTGACACAAAGAATCTATACCCCGCAGTCAGTAGGCCTCAAATTGGAGAAGCAGAGCAGTATTAAGGGCAGGCCTGTTTGATCACTCCTGGTGCACAGGAAGGCTGTCCAGGCCACCCTGATATTAGGCAAATGAGGGGCAAGGGAGCTTATTGTGGACACTGTCTTGGGCTGCGCCCCTGATGGAAACATCCAGCCAGAGGTTGTGATGAGTGTGTATATGGAAGAAGATGAGGGCCATGTGGCAGTGTTTTGGTTGGACTTGTGGTCCTTTGTGTGGCGGTTGGAAGAGATGACTGGGTCCACCTTGGCGTGAACTCTGGTGTGATTCCCCTTGGAGACTGAGTTCTGGAACTGACCACAGAGAAGTATTGCCATGAACTGTGTTGAGATTTTAGTAGGCCACGCATGAGAGTCGCCCTTGGAAACTGAGATCTAGGCCCAGGTTGGCATTCCACAGAGCACTGGGAATCTCAGCCAGAATATCACATGATTTTATTCTTACAGACCGGGCAGCCATCGTTGAGAGTCAAAACACACATGGACCTCACATGGTAGACCTCAATGGGCCTGGCTTCATGCGACCTTTTGGCCACTCTTTGGGAAGCCTTGTTTGTGAGAGTTCTCGAGAGCTTTCATTGAAATGAGCTTCCTCACCATTTAATGGTTCCTGAATGAATGGAAACCCACAGTGCCTCCAACTTCATCCTTGAAAAATGGCTAGATAAATGCCATGAAATTTTTAAGTTCCCATGACCAGGTGGCACTGGAGAACCTTTGGATGTCCTGTTGCTGATCAGGAGTGTACCAGACAGTGCCTTGATTGACTGGGTTTCATGAAAATGGTGTAGAACAGAGATGCCAGTAAGTTGGGGCCTGCTGAGTAGTGGGCCTAGAAAAGTGGTGTGCAAGAGTGTGATAAAACATCTGTGGTAGGGCCATGTGGATGTGACATTGGCTTCCAAATGGCTTGTGACTGACATGGTGCAGCCGGCAGACACTTATATGTAAAGGCATCTTGTTATATGGAGAGGTTTCAGGACAATGTTCAGAATCAGGTTGCTAGGGTCAAGGGGGCAAGCTCTGTGGGATAGAAAACTGGTTGGTGCCTTCTCCTGGGACCCTGACCCACCACACGTGACAGAACTCCCTCCAGCACTGTGTCCCAGTTGAACTCCTTGTATTTCATGAAGCAAATACCAAACTCCAAGTGCAGCAGCAAGAAACACCACGAAAAGTAGAGGAGGACCAAATGGCTTCACAGTCCACACGGGGAGACACTTAGCCTCCAGTGGCCACTGTGGACCTACAAAGAGAGAATTCAGCACTTCTGCCTCATGTTCCTTGGAAAATCAGCAACCATGTCCTCCAGGTCACATAGATGCAGACCCAGCTTTGATGGTCTCACTACAAAGGAAGCTAAAGCTCCTGACAACAACATATATTTCAAGTGCCCAACCTCAGAGGCAGTTTCTCACGAAGTCTTTAGGCCAGCAGAGCTCCATGTTTGTGGAGTGTTTACCCTGTCCCTTACTTATGGAAACTCCTCTACCACCTCCAAGCTTGTGAACTCCTGAGCATTTTCCATTCCACATATGTATCCACAGATTTTCTAACTCTTCCCCTCGAGTTGCTTCTTCCTTGGGGCGAAGGTCATGTCAAGGCATTGTTCTGGATGAGAGTGGGAAGATTTTTGTGTAGCACGTATTTGCATACACATTGGATTCATTTCCTATTTTCCATTGGAAATACTGATTCCCTGACACTAACCCATACCCTACTAGACTCTGACTATGAATCCTAATATGATGGAGAAAAAGAACCCAAACAGAATAGAAATACAAGCAGTTCAGAGGAGGCATGGTGTATAGTTGCACTTGCCTTTTGCATTATAAAGGGTAGGTGTTATAAATCGAGTCCAATTGAATAGAAATAGTTCTCCATGTGTTCTTAAAGTTAACAAATATGTGAATTCCTGTCTCCCTTTCTCTGTAGCCTATTCAGCACATGTATTTTTACATGCACATGAAGAATCCTACCTGGTATCCTACGTATATTCTTGTGAGGTGCCTGACTTGGCAGATACAAATTGTGAGAAGAGATCACTCCTCCCAAACGCTGTTGGAACTGAAAATTCAACCTATGGGTGAGCTTCCTACTTGAACAACAGGATACAAAAATCCATGTTCAGTAAAATAAATATTTTTGGATCTGTGGATGATATATATTTCACCATGAATTTCGAATGGCATATATATTTCGAATTTTTAATGTCTGTGTGTGTCTTTTGTGTGTGTGTGTATATATACACACACACACACAAACTCTCTCCAGATTTTTCAAAATATGAAATATATGTGTCTTATGATACATTCCCTAAATTCATTCATGTTCATATATGTGGATTTATAATCAACTTTTCACAAGATTATTCTCAGAAATATTTATCCACCTGAAATACATATTTTTTTCCTAGTACTGAAAACTAACTTCAGTGGATGGTGCATAGAAATCCTAATCTTTCTACAGTAACTGACCCAGTTTAACATCAATGCAAGTACATTCCTATGGGACATGATGTGTATTTTGACGTTCATATTTATTCAACACTGGTACCTTACTATTTCTTCAGCTGATGCACATCATAGGATGTATATTTCATCCTCAAGTTTAAAAATTTCTAGGCATTTGGTTCACTTTCAATCCCTTCCTGCTTCAGAACACATGTATTCCTCCATGTTTCTTGACTGGTTTGTTCATGAGACTTCTTTCCAAACACATGATTTTCCATTTCCATAATCACTTTGGAAGCAAAACTCACACACCCTTCAGGGTAAACCATAACCCTAATATTGCCATTAGATGTATAACTGGTAGGAATGAATGATTGTGTATCAATATAAGATTTCCTATATACTTTCATATATCAACTCAATCCATTATTTAAATTGGAAGCAGTTATATTATTTATTCACAGTATGGTCTATTCATGCATTATCTCTATATTCATAGACCCAGGGTACACCTATTTGTACCCCCAAATACTAATTAATACGCCTTCAACATATTGCTCCCAGCAATGGTGGAAGAAATACTCATGTCACCTGATCTACATATACATTTTATCACTCTCATATTCTGGACACAAAATGCAAAGGTCACACTTATGATTGTAGCAAAGCCTAATTGGAAAGTGAGCATGGATTACTAAAACTTCCTTCTCCAGGTTGCCTAATGCTCTCCAATGTCAATCCTATTGGTGACTACACACTTGTTTCTTCCTAAGATTACATATTCAACCTCAACCCTGTTGAAAATGTCTAATCCTATCACTCACCTTATACTTTGCCTGATTTCCTAATGTCTCTATTGATATCTGCTTTCCTACATATTTTTCCCCAGTTCATCATTGTGACTGACTCTTCACATGTGCTGACATTTACATTCACTCTCTAACCGACACCCAATTGCTAAAGAACTTTTGGTCCAAATTTTACACTCACTCTTCTTCCTAATCCTACCGACTAGCTTCCTAATCTTACCTACTATCCCTTTTTGACTGGATGTTCTCTTCTACATTCAATGATCCAAGGTACATGGTCCTATGCCATTGTATATCAATTTATCTGAGACATCTGTGCAGAATGTAATTCAAAGTTAAGTATCCCAATCAAGGGCCCAATGCCCTTCTGGCCTTCAAATCTTACTTAGATTTCTGTTTTCATGCATATATTTCACCTATATATGATTATAAACATCTCAGGTTCCCAATACCATTCTACAACCAGCAGAATGATTCCTAACCCAAATCGAACATGTTCTTAACACTAACCAGACACCGTTCCCTCAATCTAACTTTACAGAAGAGCAGGGAAAGAGTTGGTCTTACAATACAGGAATGGAGGGGATCTTCCACCTGCTGAGAACCTCAAAGGTCCATGCAGAAATGAACCCTGGAGAAGATGTAGGCAGCTATGAAGGACCTGAGAGAGCAAAAGTCATCTTCCATGGCAAACAACCTAGTCAGGATGAAGGGATGTGTCTGAATGAGCCTCTCTCTTCTTAATGTAGACAAGATGGACCAAACCAGGCCTGTGTGGAGAGCTGTTCCTTGGTGCCTATGGTGGATATTCCATTCTAACTTGTGAAAGTGTCACAGGAAGCAGGGGCAGCCTCCATCTCCTGGGAGCCTTGCAAGCAACTGTTAGGACACAGTGGTTGCCAGGCAGTGACCTCATTCAGTTCCTGAAGGAAGTGACCTCACCTCACTTCCTTGGTGATGGAACTCTCTGAACTTGGGATCCAGGAAGCCAGACACCCAGAGGCAGTCCCAGTCCCAGTCCCAGTGGGCTCACTTGTTTGGATTTACCAAGGACAGAGTCAGTCTTCCTTGGTCCCTACTGATGTGAGGATGGCCAAATGCCAGGAAAGCACTGAAGAGGGCCTTGCCTGAGAAAGCAGGTCGTGGCTCACCGCTGGCTCCTGACAACTTCACAGAGTTGGCCAAGGAGGCCAGATCTGAGACAGAACAGGCCATTTCGGGGGAACATACTATGGCCCAGCAGTCAGACGACACTCCGGGTGGTCACAGACCTACTAGGGGGAAGGAGGTGCCTTTGTGGGTGTGGGGGTGAGTTTGTGGATTTTTCTCATGTTCTGAGAATAGGTAGGAAAGGCGGTTTGTTTGTTTGGAGTGGACTGTTTCCAGTAAGTCTTTTGACAAGGCGAGTGTTTCTAAGTTTGTGTATCTCACTGTGTCCCTGGTTGTAGACATTAGAAAAGAGAAAGCATCAATGGATGTGTCCTGTCTAGTAGAAAGCTTCCCAGTATTCATCCTGCCCAATTTATGAATGGACTGTGGCTTGCCTTATGGATGGGCAACACCTACTATCTTCCTAAGTTCCTGTTTTCTTCCTGCATTCTGGCCACTCTCCAGAATAGGCTCATGGTTTTGTGTCCAAGATATGTACCACCTCCAAGCTCTGTGACATGGCCATGTACTGGATAGCTGAAAGGAATGGTGAGCATCTCAGAAAGCTCAGATATCAGTGGGAACAGTAAAGTCTCAGTGGAGAAAGCCTGCTTTGGGCCTTTTGCTTACCTATTGTTCTGTTGCCCTGAATGTCAGGAAGGCCTTTGCCTCAGGGCACCCCTTTGTGAAGCCTCAAGAAAACAGTTTTCAAATGGAAATGAATGGGCATCACCTGTGGCTCTTTGCTTCATTGCTTTGCAGAGGGATGTATCTGAATCAGCCTCTTGGCCCTGTGTGAGGCTGTGGCTTAGATTGTCAGCACCTGATGGATTGAAGAAAGATCCCATGTGTGCATCCAAAGCCGAAATGGCCAAAAAGCATTCATTGTGGATGAAGTCTCTCGCCTTCCTCTGTAAGGTTCCTGACCTCCATCAAGAGAGCATAGGGATCCTTTGGGTCAAATGAGTTCTTCAAAGCCCTGCAGAGGCTAGCCCATAGGTGCTTGGGTTTTCTCCTGACTCCAATTCACACAAAGAATCTATACCCCGCAGTCAGTAGGCCTCAAATTGGAGAAGCAGAGCAGTATTAAAGGCAGGCCTATTTGATCACTCCTGGTGCACAGGAAGGCTGTCCAGGCCACCCTGATATTAGGCAAATGAGGGGCAAGGGAGCTTATTGTGGACACTTGTCTTGGGCTGCGCCCCTGATGGAAACCTCCAGCCAGAGGTTGTGATGAGTGTGTATATGGAAGAAGATGAGGGCCATGTGGCAGTGTTTTGGTTGGACTTGTGGTCCTTTGTGTGGCGGTTGGAAGAGATGACTGGGTCCACCTTGGCGTGAACTCTGGTGTGATTCCCCTTGGAGACTGAGTTCTGGAACTGACCTCAGAGAAGTATTGCCATGAACTGTGTTGAGATTTTAGTAGGCCACGCATGAGAGTCGCCCTTGGAAACTGAGATCTAGGCCCAGGTTGGCTTTCCACAGAGCACTGGGAATCTCAGCCAGGATATCACATCATTTTATTCTTAGAGACCTGGCAGCCATCGTTGAGAGTCAAAACACACATGGACCTCACATGGTAGACCTCAATGGGCCTGGCTTCATGCGACCTTTTGGCCACTCTTTGGGAAGCCTTGTTTGTGAGAGTTCTCCAGAGCTTTCATTGAAATGAGCTTCCTCACCATTTATTGGTTCCTGAATGAATGGAAACCCACAGTGCCTCCAGCTTCATCCTTGAAAAATGGCGAGATAAATGCCATGAAATTTTTAAGTTCCCATGACCAGGTGGCACTGGAGAACCTTTGGATGTCCTGTTACTGATCAGGAGTGTACCAGACAGTGCCTTGATTGACTGGGTTTCATGAAAATGGTGTAGAACAGAGATGCCAGTAAGTTGGGGCCTGCTGAGTAGTGGGCCTAGAGAAGTGGTGTGCAGGAGTATGATAAAACATCTGTGGTAGGGCCATGTGGATGTGACATTGGCTTCCAAATGGCTTGTGACTGACATGGTGCAGCCGGCAGACACTTATATGTAAAGGCATCTTGTTATATGGAGAGGTTTCAGGACAATGTTCAGAATCAGGTTGCTAGGGTCAAGGGGGCAAGCTCTGTGGGATAGAAGCCTGGTTGGTGCCTTCTCCTGGGACCCTGACCCACCACACGTGACAGAACTCCCTCCAGCACTGTGTCCCAGTTGAACTCCTTGTATTTCATGAAGCAAATACCAAACTCCCAGTGCAGCAGCAAGAAACACCACGAAAAGTAGAGGAGGACCAAATGGCTTCACAGTCCACACGGGGAGACACTTAGCCTCCAGTGGCCACTGTGGACCTACAAAGAGAGAATTCAGCACTTCTGCCTCATGTTCATTGGAAAATCAGCAACCATGTCCTCCAGGTCACATAGATGCAGACCCAGCTTTGATGGTCTCACTACAAAGGAAGCTAAAGCTCCTGACAACAACATATATTTCAAGTGCCCAACCTCAGAGGCAGTTTCTCATGAAGTCTTTAGGCCAGCAGAGCTCCATGTTTGTGGAGTGTTTACCCTGTCCCTTACTTATGGAAACTCCTCTACCACCTCCAAGCTTGTGAACTCCTGAGCATTTTCCATTCCACATATGTATCCACAGATTTTCTAACTCTTCCCCTCGAGTTGCTTCTTCCTTGGGGCGAAGGTCATGTCAAGGCATTGTTCTGGATGAGAGTGGGAAGATTTTTGTGTAGCACGTATTTGCATACACATTGGATTCATTTCCTATTTTCCATTGGAAATACTGATTCCCTGACACTAACCCATACCCTACTAGACTCTGACTATGAATCCTAATATGATGGAGAAAAAGAACCCAAACAGAATAGAAATACAAGCAGTTCAGAGGAGGCATGGTGTTTAGTTGCACTTCCCTTTTGCATTATAAAGGGTAGGTGTTATAAATCGAGTCCAATTGAATAGAAATAGTTCTCCATGTGTTCTTAAAGTTAACAAATATGTGAATTCCTGTCTCCCTTTCTCTGTAGCCTATTCAGCACATGTATTTTTACATGCACATGAAGAATCCTACCTGGTATCCCACGTATATTCTTGTGAGGTGGCTGACTTGGCAGATACAAATTGTGAGAAGAGATCACTCCTCCCAAACGCTGTTGGAACTGAAAATTCAACCTATGGGTGAGCTTCCTACTTGAACAACAGGATACAAAAATCCATGTTCAGTAAAATAAATATTTTTGGATCTGTGGATGATATATATTTCATCATGAATTTCGAATGGCATATATATTTCGAATTTTTAATGTCTGTGTGTGTGTTTTGTGTGTGTGTGTATATATAGATATATATACACACACACACACAAACTCTCTCCAGATTTTTCAAAATATGAAATATATGTGTCTTATGATACATTCCCTAAATTCATTCATGTTCATATATGTGGATTTATAATCAACTTTTCACAAGATTATTCTCAGAAATATTTATCCACCAGAAATACATATTTTTTTCCTAGTACTGAAAACTAACTTCAGTGGATGGTGCATAGAAATCCTAATCTTTCTACAGTAACTGACCCAGTTTAACATCAATGCAAGTACATTCCTATGGGACATGATGTGTATTTTGACGTTCATTTTTATTCAACACTGGTACCTTACTATTTCTTCAGCTGATGCACATCATAGGATGTATATTTCATCCTCAAGTTTAAAAATTTCTAGGCATTTGGTTCACTTTCAATCCCTTCCTGCTTCAGAACACATGTATTCCTCCATGTTTCTTGACTGGTTTGTTCATGAGACTTCTTTCCAAACACATGATTTTCCATTTCCATAATGACTTTGGAAGCAAAACTCACACACCCTTCAGGGTAAACCATAACCCTAATATTGCCATTAGATGTATAACTGGTAGGAATGAATGATTGTGTATCAATATAAGATTTCCTATATACTTTCAGATATCAACTCAATCCATTATTTAAATTGGAAGCAGTTATATTATTTATTCACAGTATGGTCTATTCATGCATTATCTCTATATTCATAGACCCAGGGTACACCTATTTGTACCCGCAAATACTAATTAATACGCCTTCAACATATTGCTCCCAGCAATGGTGGAAGAAATACTCATGTCACCTGATCTACATATACATTTTATCACTCTCATATTCTGGACACAAAATGCAAAGGTCACACTTATGATTGTAGCAAAGCCTAATTGGAAAGTGAGCATGGATTACTAAAAACTTCCTTCTCCAGGTTGCCTAATGCTCTCCAATGTCAATCCTATTGGTGACTCCACACTTGTTTCTTCCTAAGATTACATATTCAACCTCAACCCTGTTGAAAATGTCTAATCCTATCACTCACCTTATACTTTGCCTGATTTCCTAATGTCTCTATTGATATCTGCTTTCCTACATATTTTTCCCCAGTTCGTCATTGTGACTGACTCTTCACATGTGCTGACATTTACATTCACTCTCTAACCGACACCCAATTGCTAAAGAACTTTTGGTCCAAGTTTTACACTCACTCTTCTTCCTAATCCTACCGACTAGCTTCCTAATCTTACCTACTATCCCTTTTTGACTGGATGTTCTCTTCTACATTCAATGATCCAAGGTACATGGTCCTATGCCATTGTATATCAATTTATCTGAGACATCTGTGCAGAATGTAATTCAAAGTTAAGTATCCCAATCAAGGGCCCAATGCCCTTCTGGCCTTCAAATCTTACTTAGATTTCTGTTTTCATGCATATATTTCACCTATATATGATTATAAACATCTCAGGTTCCCAATACCATTCTACAACCAGCAGAATGATTCCTAACCCAAATCGAACATGTTCTTAACACTAACCAGACACCGTTCCCTCAATCTAACTTTACAGAAGAGCAGGGAAAGAGTTGGTCTTACAATACAGGAATGGAGGGGATCTTCCACCTGCTGAGAACCTCAAAGGTCCATGCAGAAATGAACCCTGGAGAAGATGTAGGCAGCTATGAAGGACCTGAGAGAGCAAAAGTCATCTTCCATGGCAAACAACCTGGTCAGGAGGAAGGGATGTGTCTGAATGAGCCTCTCTCTTCTTAATGTAGACAAGATGGACCAAACCAGGCCTGTGTGGAGAGCTGTTCCTTGGTGCCTATGGTGGATATTCCATTCTAACTTGTGAAAGTGTCACAGGAAGCAGGGGCAGCCTCCATCTCCTGGGAGCCTTGCAAGCAACTGTTAGGACACAGTGGTTGCCAGGCAGTGACCTCATTCAGTTCCTGAAGGAAGTGACCTCACCTCACTTCCTTGGTGATGGAACTCTCTGAACTTGGGATCCAGGAAGCCAGGCACCCAGAGGCAGTCCCAGTCCCAGTCCCAGTGGGCTCACTTGTTTGGATTTACCAAGGACAGAGTCAGTCTTCCTTGGTCCCTACTGATGTGAGGATGGCCAAATGCCAGGAAAGCACTGAAGAGGGCCTTGCCTGAGAAAGCAGGTCGTGGCTCACCGCTGGCTCCTGACAACTTCACAGAGTTGGCCAAGGAGGCCAGATCTGAGACAGGACAGGCCATTTCGGGGCAACATAGTATGGCCCAGCAGTCAGACGACACTCCGGGTGGTCACAGACCTACTAGGGGGAAGGAGGTGCCTTTGTGGGTGTGGGGGTGAGTTTGTGGATTTGTCTCATGTTCTGAGAATAGGTAGGAAAGGCGGTTTGTTTGTTTGGAGTGGACTGTTTCCAGTAAGTCTTTTGACAAGGCGAGTGTTTCTAAGTTTGTGTATCTCACTGTGTCCCTGGTTGTAGACATTAGAAAAGAGAATGCATCAATGGATGTGTCCTGTCTAGTAGAAAGCTTCCCAGTATTCATCCTGCCCAATTTATGAATGGACTGCGGCTTGCCTTATGGATGGGCAACACCTACTATCTTCCTAAGTTCCTGTTTTCTTCCTGCATTCTGGCCACTCTCCAGAATAGGCTCATGGTTTTGTGTCCAAGATATGTACCACCTCCAAGCTCTGTGACATGGCCATGTACTGGATAGCTGAAAGGAATGGTGAGCATCTCAGAAAGCTCAGATATCAGTGGGAACAGTAAAGTCTCAGTGGAGAAAGCCTGCTTTGGGCCTTTTGCTTACCTATTGTTCTGTTGCCCTGAATGTCAGGAAGGCCTTTGCCTCAGGGCACCCCTTTGTGAAGCCTCAAGAAAACAGTTTTCAAATGGAAATGAATGGGCATCACCTGTGGCTCTTTGCTTCATTGCTTTGCAAAGGGATGTGTCTGAATCAGCCTCTTGGCCCTGTGTGAGGCTGTGGCTTAGATTGTCAGCACCTGATGGATTGAAGAAAGATCCCATGTGTGCATCCAAAGCCGAAATGGCCAAAAAGCAGTCATTGTGGATGAAGTCTCTCGCCTTCCTCTGTAAGGTTCCTGACCTCCATCAAAAGAGCATAGGGATCCTTTGGGTCAAATGAGTTCTTCAAAGCCCTGCAGAGGCTAGCCCATAGGTGCTTGGGTTTTCTCCTGACTCCAATTGACACAAAGAATCTATACCCCGCAGTCAGTAGGCCTCAAATTGGAGAAGCAGAGCAGTATTAAAGGCAGGCCTATTTGATCACTCCTGGTGCACAGGAAGGCTGTCCAGGCCACCCTGATATTAGGCAAATGAGGGGCAAGGGAGCTTATTGTGGACACTGTCTTGGGCTGCGCCCCTGATGGAAACCTCCAGCCAGAGGTTATGATGAGTGTGTATATGGAAGAAGATGAGGGCCATGTGGCAGTGTTTTGGTTGGACTTGTGGTCCTTTGTGTGGCGGTTGGAAGAGATGACTGGGTCCACCTTGGCGTGAACTCTGGTGTGATTCCCCTTGGAGACTGAGTTCTGGAACTGACCTCAGAGAAGTATTGCCATGAACTGTGTTGAGATTTTAGTAGGCCACGCATGAGAGTCGCCCTTGGAAACTGAGATCTAGGCCCAGGTTGGCTTTCCACAGAGCACTGGGAATCTCAGCCAGGATATCACATCATTTTATTCTTACACATCTGGCAGCCATCGTTGAGAGTCAAAACACACATGGACCTCACATTGTAGACCTCAATGGGCCTGGCTTCATGCGACCTTTTGGCCACTCTTTGGGAAGCCTTGTTTGTGAGAGTTCTCCAGAGCTTTCATTGAAATGAGCTTCCTCACCGTTTAATGGTTCCTGAATGAATGGAAACCCACAGTGCCTCCAACTTCATCCTTGAAAAATGGCTAGATAAATGCCATGAAATTTTTAAGTTCCCATGACCAGGTGGCACTGGAGAACCTTTGGATGTCCTGTTGCTGATCAGGAGTGTAGCAGACAGTGCCTTGATTGACTGGGTTTCATGAAAATGGTGTAGAACAGAGATGCCAGTAAGTTGGGGCCTGCTGAGTAGTGGGCCTAGAGAAGTGGTGTGCAGGAGTGTGATAAAACATCTGTGGTAGGGCCATGTGGATGTGACATTGGCTTCCAAATGGCTTGTGACTGACATGGTGCAGCCGGCAGACACTTATATGTAAAGGCATCTTGTTATATGGAGAGGTTTCAGGACAATGTTCAGAATCAGGTTGCTAGGGTCAAGGGGGCAAGCTCTGTGGGATAGAAGCCTGGTTGGTGCCTTCTCCTGGGACCCTGACCCACCACACGTGACAGAACTCCCTCCAGCACTGTGTCCCAGTTGAACTCCTTGTATTTCATGAAGCAAATACCAAACTCCCAGTGCAGCAGCAAGAAACACCACGAAAAGTAGAGGAGGACCAAATGGCTTCACAGTCCACACGGGGAGACACTTAGCCTCCAGTGGCCACTGTGGACCTACAAAGAGAGAATTCAGCACTTCTGCCTCATGTTCATTGGAAAATCAGCAACCATGTCCTCCAGGTCACATAGATGCAGACCCAGCTTTGATGGTCTCACTACAAAGGAAGCTAAAGCTCCTGACAACAACATATATTTCAAGTGCCCAACCTCAGAGGCAGTTTCTCATGAAGTCTTTATGCCAGCAGAGCTCCATGTTTGTGGAGTGTTTACCCTGTCCCTTACATATGGAAACTCCTCTACCACCTCCAAGGTTGTGAACTCCTGAGCATTTTCCATTCCACATATGTATCCACAGATTTTCTAACTCTTCCCCTCGAGTTGCTTCTTCCTTGGGGCGAAGGTCATGTCAAGGCATTGTTCTGGATGAGAGTGGGAAGATTTTTGTGTAGCACGTATTTGCATACACATTGGATTCATTTCCTATTTTCCATTGGAAATACTGATTCCCTGACACTAACCCATACCCTACTAGACTCTGACTATGAATCCTAATATGATGGAGAAAAAGAACCCAAACAGAATAGAAATCAAGCAGTTCAGAGGAGGCATGGTGTATAGTTGCACTTGCCTTTTGCATTATAAAGGGTAGGTGTTATAAATCGAGTCCAATTGAATAGAAATAGTTCTCCATGTGTTCTTAAAGTTAACAAATATGTGAATTCCTGTCTCCCTTTCTCTGTAGCCTATTCAGCACATGTATTTTTACATGCACATGAAGAATCCTACCTGGTATCCCACGTATATTCTTGTGAGGTGGCTGACTTGGCAGATACAAATTGTGAGAAGAGATCACTCCTCCCAAACGCTGTTGGAACTGAAAATTCATCCTATGGGTGAGCTTCCTACTTGAACAACAGGATACAAAAATCCATGTTTTGAGTAAAATAAATATTTTTGGATCTGTGGATGATATATATTTCATCATGAATTTCGAATGGCATATATATTTCGAATTTTTAATGTCTGTGTGTGTGTTTTGTGTGTGTGTGTATATATAGATATATATACACACACACACACAAACTCTCTCCAGATTTTTCAAAATATGAAATATATGTGTCTTATGATACATTCCCTAAATTCATTCATGTTCATATATGTGGATTTATAATCAACTTTTCACAAGATTATTCTCAGAAATATTTATCCACCTGAAATACATATTTTTTTCCTAGTACTGAAAACTAACTTCAGTGGATGGTGCATAGAAATCCTAATCTTTCTACACTAACTGACCCAGTTTAACATCAATGCAAGTACATTCCTATGGGACATGATATGTATTTTGACGTTCATTTTTATTCAACACTGGTACCTTACTATTTCTTCAGCTGATGCACATCATAGGATGTATATTTCATCCTCAAGTTTAAAAATTTCTAGGCATTTGGTTCACTTTCAATCCCTTCCTGCTTCAGAACACATGTATTCCTCCATGTTTCTTGACTGGTTTGTTCATGAGACTTCTTTCCAAACACATGATTTTCCATTTCCATAATCACTTTGGAAGCAAAACTCACACACCCTTCAGGGTAAACCATAACCCTAATATTGCCATTAGATGTATAACTGGTAGGAATGAATGATTGTGTATCAATATAAGATTTCCTATATACTTTCAGATATCAACTCAATCCATTATTTAAATTGGAAGCAGTTATATTATTTATTCACAGTATGGTCTATTCATGCATTATCTCTATATTCATAGACCCAGGGTACACCTATTTGTACCCGCAAATACTAATTAATACCCCTTCAACATATTGCTCCCAGCAATGGTGGAAGAAATACTCATGTCACCTGATCTACATATACATTTTATCACTGTCATATTCTGGACACAAAATGCAAAGGTCACACTTATGATTGTAGCAAAGCCTAATTGGAAAGTGAGCATGGATTACTAAAAACTTCCTTCTCCAGGTTGCCTAATGCTCTCCAATGTCAATCCTATTGGTGACTACACACTTGTTTCTTCCTAAGATTACATATTCAACCTCAACCCTGTTGAAAATGTCTAATCCTATCACTCACCTTATACTTTGCCTGATTTCCTAATGTCTCTATTGATATCTGCTTTCCTACATATTTTTCCCCAGTTCATCATTGTGACTGACTCTTCACATGTGCTGACATTTACATTCACTCTCTAACCGACACCCAATTGCTAAAGAACTTTTGGTCCAAATTTTACACTCACTCTTCTTCCTAATCCTACCGACTAGCTTCCTAATCTTACCTACTATCCCTTTTTGACTGGATGTTCTCTTCTACATTCAATGATCCAAGGTACATGGTCCTATGCCATTGTATATCAGTTTATCTGAGACATCTGTGCAGAATGTAATTCAAAGTTAAGTATCCCAATCAAGGGCCCAATGCCCTTCTGGCCTTCAAATCTTACTTAGATTTCTGTTTTCATGCATATATTTCACCTATATATGATTATAAACATCTCAGGTTCCCAATACCATTCTACAACCAGCAGAATGATTCCTAACCCAAATCGAACATGTTCTTAACACTAACCAGACACCGTTCCCTCAATCTAACTTTACAGAAGAGCAGGGAAAGAGTTGGTCTTACAATACAGGAATGGAGGGGATCTTCCACCTGCTGAGAACCTCAAAGGTCCATGCAGAAATGAACCCTGGAGAAGATGTAGGCAGCTATGAAGGACCTGAGAGAGCAAAAGTCATCTTCCATGGCAAATAACCTGGTCAGGAGGAAGGGATGTGTCTGAATGAGCCTCTCTCTTCTTAATGTAGACAAGATGGACCAAACCAGGCCTGTGTGGAGAGCTGTTCCTTGGTGCCTATGGTGGATATTCCATTCTAACTTGTGAAAGTGTCACAGGAAGCAGGGGCAGCCTCCATCTCCTGGGACCCTTGCAAGCAACTGTTAGGACACAGTGGTTGCCAGGCAGTGACCTCATTCAGTTCCTGAAGGAAGTGACCTCACCTCACTTCCTTGGTGATGGAACTCTCTGAACTTGGGATCCAGGAAGCCAGGCACCCAGAGGCAGTCCCAGTCCCAGTCCCAGTGGGCTCACTTGTTTGGATTTACCAAGGACAGAGTCAGTCTTCCTTGGTCCCTACTGATGTGAGGATGGCCAAATGCCAGGAAAGCACTGAAGAGGGCCTTGCCTGAGAAAGCAGGTCGTGGCTCACCGCTGGCTCCTGACAACTTCACAGAGTTGGCCAAGGAGGCCAGATCTGAGACAGAACAGGCCATTTCGGGGGAACATACTATGGCCCAGCAGTCAGACGACACTCCGGGTGGTCACAGACCTACTAGGGGGAAGGAGGTGCCTTTGTGGGTGTGGGGGTGAGTTTGTGGATTTTTCTCATGTTCTGAGAATAGGTAGGAAAGGCGGTTTGTTTGTTTGGAGTGGACTGTTTCCAGTAAGTCTTTTGACAAGGCGAGTGTTTCTAAGTTTGTGTATCTCACTGTGTCCCTGGTTGTAGACATTAGAAAAGAGAATGCATCAATGGATGTGTCCTGTCTAGTAGAAAGCTTCCCAGTATTCATCCTGCCCAATTTATGAATGGACTGCGGCTTGCCTTATGGATGGGCAATACCTACTATCTTCCTAAGTTCCTGTTTTCTTCCTGCATTCTGGCCACTCTCCAGAATAGGCTCATGGTTTTGTGTCCAAGATATGTACCACCTCCAAGCTCTGTGACATGGCCATGTACTGGATAGCTGAAAGGAATGGTGAGCATCTCAGAAAACTCAGATATCAGTGGGAACAGTAAAGTCTCAGTGGAGAAAGCCTGCTTTGGGCCTTTTGCTTACCTATTGTTCTGTTGCCCTGAATGTCAGGAAGGCCTTTGCCTCAGGGCACCCCTTTGTGAAGCCTCAAGAAAACAGTTTTCAAATGGAAATGAATGGGCATCACCTGTGGCTCTTTGCTTCATTGCTTTGCAAAGGGATGTGTCTGAATCAGCCTCTTGGCCCTGTGTGAGGCTGTGGCTTAGATTGTCAGCACCTGATGGATTGAAGAAAGATCCCATGTGTGCATCCAAAGCCAAAATGGCCAAAAAGCAGTCATTGTGGATGAAGTCTCTCGCCTTCCTCTGTAAGGTTCCTGACCTCCATCAAGAGAGCATAGGGATCCTTTGGGTCAAATGAGTTCTTCAAAGCCCTGCAGACGCTAGACAATAGGTGCTTGGGTTTTCTCCTGACTCCAATTGACACAAAGAATCTATACCCCGCAGTCAGTAGGCCTCAAATTGGAGAAGCAGAGCAGTATTAAAGGCAGGCCTATTTGATCACTCCTGGTGCACAGGAAGGCTGTCCAGGCCACCCTGATATTAGGCAAATGAGGGGCAAGGGAGCTTATTGTGGACACTGTCTTGGGCTGCGCCCCTGATGGAAACCTCCAGCCAGAGGTTGTGATGAGTGTGTATATGGAAGAAGATGAGGGCCATGTGGCAGTGTTTTGGTTGGAATTGTGGTCCTTTGTGTGGCGGTTGGAAGAGATGACTGGGTCCACCTTGGCGTGAACTCTGGTGTGATTCCCCTTGGAGACTGAGTTCTGGAACTGACCTCAGAGAAGTATTGCAATGAACTGTGTTGAGCTTTTAGTAGGCCACGCATGAGAGTCACCCTTGGAAACTGAGATCTAGGCCCAGGTTGGCTTTCCACAGAGCACTGAGAATCTCAGCCAGGATATCACATGATTTTATTCTTACAGACCTGGCAGCCATCGTTGAGAGTCAAAACACACATGGACCTCACATGGTAGACCTCAATGGGCCTGGCTTCATGCGACCTTTTGGCCACTCTTTGGGAAGCCTTGTTTGTGAGAGTTCTCCAGAGCTTTCATTGAAATGAGCTTCCTCACCATTTAATGGTTCCTGAATGAATGGAAACCCACAGTGCCTCCAACTTCATCCTTGAAAAATGGCTAGATAAATGCCATGAAATTTTTAAGTTCCCATGACCAGGTGGCACTGGAGAACCTTTGGATGTCCTGTTGCTGATCAGGAGTGTACCAGACAGTGCCTTGATTGACTGGGTTTCATGAAAATGGTGTAGAACAGAGATGCCAGTAAGTTGGGGCCTGCTGAGTAGTGGGCCTAGAGAAGTGGTGTGCAGGAGTGTGATAAAACATCTGTGGTAGGCCCATGTGGATGTGACATTGGCTTCCAAATGGCTTGTGACTGACATGGTGCAGCCGGCAGACACTTATATGTAAAGGCATCTTGTTATATGGAGAGGTTTCAGGACAATGTTGAGAATCAGGTTGCTAGGGTCAAGGGGGCAAGCTCTGTGGAATAGAAAACTGGTTGGTGCCTTCTCCTGGGACCCTGACCCACCACACGTGACAGAACTCCCTCCAGCACTGTGTCCCAGTTGAACTCCTTGTATTTCATGAAGCAAATACCAAACTCCCAGTGCAGCAGCAAGAAACACCACGAAAAGTAGAGGAGGACCAAATGGCTTCACAGTCCACACGGGGAGACACTTAGCCTCCAGTGGCCACTGTGGACCTACAAAGAGAGAATTCAGCACTTCTGCCTCATGTTCATTGGAAAATCAGCAACCATGTCCTCCAGGTCACATAGATGCAGACCCAGCTTTGATGGTCTCACTACAAAGGAAGCTAAAGCTCCTGACAACAACATATATTTCAAGTGCCCAACCTCAGAGGCAGTTTCTCACGAAGTCTTTAGGCCAGCAGAGCTCCATGTTTGTGGAGTGTTTACCCTGTCCCTTACTTATGGAAACTCCTCTACCACCTCCAAGCTTGTGAACTCCTGAGCATTTTCCATTCCACATATGTATCCACAGATTTTCTAACTCTTCCCCTTGAGTTGCTTCTTCCTTGGGGCGAAGGTCATGTCAAGGCATTGTTCTGGATGAGAGTGGGAAGATTTTTGTGTAGCACGTATTTGCATACACATTGGATTCATGTCCTATTTTCCATTGGAAATACTGATTCCCTGACACTAACCCATACCCTACTAGACTCTGACTATCAATCCTAATATGATGGAGAAAAAGAACCCAAACAGAATAGAAATACAAGCAGTTCAGAGGAGGCATGGTGTATAGTTGCACTTGCCTTTTGCATTATAAAGGGTAGGTGTTATAAATCCAGTCCAATTGAATAGAAATAGTTCTCCATGTGTTCTTAAAGTTAACAAATATGTGAATTCCTGTCTCCCTTTCTCTGTAGCCTATTCAGCACATGTATTTTTACATGCACATGAAGAATTCTACCTGGTATCCCACGTATATTCTTGTGAGGTGGCTGACTTGGCAGATACAAATTGTGAGAAGAGATCACTCCTCCCAAACGCTGTTGGAACTGAAAATTCAACCTATGGGTGAGCTTCCTACTTGAACAACAGGATACAAAAATCCATGTTCAGTAAAATAAATATTTTTGGATCTGTGGATGATATATATTTCACCATGAATTTCGAATGGCATCTATATTTCGAATTTTTAATGTCTGTGTGTGTGTTTTGTGTGTGTGTGTATATATAGATATATATACACACACACACACAAACTCTCTCCAGATTTTTCAAAATATGAAATATATGTGTCTTATGATACATTCCCTAAATTCATTCATGTTCATATATGTGGATTTATAATCAACTTTTCACAAGATTATTCTCAGAAATATTTATCCACCTGAAATACATATTTTTTTCCTAGTACTGAAAACTAACTTCAGTGGATGGTGCATAGAAATCCTAATCTTTCTACAGTAACTGACCCAGTTTAACATCAATGCAAGTACATTCCTATGGGACATGATGTGTATTTTGACGTTCATATTTATTCAACACTGGTACCTTACTATTTCTTCAGCTGATGCACATCATAGGATGTATATTTCATCCTCAAGTTTAAAAATTTCTAGGCATTTGGTTCACTTTCAATCCCTTCCTGCTTCAGAACACATGTATTCCTCCATGTTTCTTGACTGGTTTGTTCATGAGACTTCTTTCCAAACACATGATTTTCCATTTCCATAATCACTTTGGAAGCAAAACTCACACACCCTTCAGGGTAAACCATAACCCTAATATTGCCATTAGATGTATAACTGGTAGGAATGAATGATTGTGTATCAATATAAGATTTCCTATATACTTTCAGATATCAACTCAATCCATTATTTAAATTGGAAGCAGTTATATTATTTATTCACAGTATGGTCTATTCATGCATTATCTCTATATTCATAGACCCAGGGTACACCTATTTGTACCCCCAAATACTAATTAATACGCCTTCAACATATTGCTCCCAGCAATGGTGGAAGAAATACTCATGTCACCTGATCTACATATACATTTTATCACTGTGATATTCTGGACACAAAATGCAAAGGTCACACTTATGATTGTAGCAAAGCCTAATTGGAAAGTGAGCATGGATTACTAAAATCTTCCTTCTCCAGGTTGCCTAATGCTCTCCAATGTCAATCCTATTGGTGACTACACACTTGTTTCTTCCTAAGATTACATATTCAACCTCAACCCTGTTGAAAATGTCTAATCCTCTCACTCACCTTATACTTTGCCTGATTTCCTAATGTCTCTATTGATATCTGCTTTCCTACATATTTTTCCCCAGTTCATCATTGTGACTGACTCTTCACATGTGCTGACATTTACATTCACTCTCTAACCGACACCCAATTGCTAAAGAACTTTTGGTCCAAATTTTACACTCACTCTTCTTCTTAAACCTACCGACTAGCTTCCTAATCTTACCTACTATCCCTTTTTGACTGGATGTTCTCTTCTACATTCAATCATCCAAGGTACAAAGTCCTATGCCATTGTATATCCATTTATCTGAGACATCTGTGCAGAATGTAATTCAAAGCTAAGTATCCCAATCAAGGGCCCAATGCCCTTCTGGCCTTCAAATCTTACTTAGATTTCTGTTTTCATACATATATTTCACCTACATATGATTATAAATATCGCAGGTTCCCCATACCATTCTACAACTAGCAGAATGATTCCTAATCCAAATCCAACATGTTCTTAACCCTAAACAGACACTGTTCCCTCAATCTAACTTTACAGAAGAGCAGGGACAGAGTTGGTCTTACAATACAGGAATGGAGGGGATCTTCCACCTGCTGAGAACCTCAAAGATCCATGCAGAAATGAACCCTGGAGAAGATGTAGGCAGCTATGAAGGACCTGAGAGAGCAAAAGTCATCTTCCATGGCAAACAACCTGGTCAGGATGAAGGGATGTGTCTAAATGAGCCTCTCTCTTCTTAATGTAGACAAGATGGACCAAACCAGGCCTGTGTGGAGAGCTGTTCCTTGGTGCCTATGGTTGATATTCCATTCTAACTTGTGAAAGTGTCACAGGAAGCAGGGGCAGCCTCCATCTCCTGGGAGCCTTGCAAGCAACTGTTAGGACACAGTGGTTGCCAGGCAGTGACCTCATTCAGTTCCTGAAGGAAGTGACCTCACCTCACTTCCTTGGTGATGGAACTCTCTGAACTTGGGATCCAGGAAGCCAGGCACCCAGAGGCAGTCCCAGTCCCAGTCCCAGTGGGCTCACTTGTTTGGATTTACCAAGGACAGAGTCAGTCTTCCTTGGTCCCTACTGATGTGAGGATGGCCAAATGCCAGGAAAGCACTGAAGAGGGCCTTGCCTGAGAAAGCAGGTCGTGGCTCACCGCTGGCTCCTGACAACTTCACAGAGTTGGCCAAGGAGGCCAGATCTGAGACAGGACAGGCCATTTCGGGGGAACATACTATGGCCCAGCAGTCAGACGACACTCCGGGTAGTCACAGACCTACTAGGGGGAAGGAGGTGCCTTTGTGTGTGTGGGGGTGAGTTTGTGGATTTTTCTCATGTTCTGAGAATAGGTAGGAAAGGCGGTTTGTTTGTTTGGAGTGGACTGTTTCCAGTATGTCTTTTGACAAGGCAAGTGTTTCTAAGTTTGTGTATCTCACTGTGTCCCTGGTTGTAGACATTAGAAAAGAGAATGCATCAATGGATGTGTCCTGTCTAGTAGAAAGCTTCCCAGTATTCATCCTGCCCAATTTATGAATGGACTGCGGCTTGCCTTATGGATGGGCAACACCTACTATCTTCCTAAGTTCCTGATTTCTTCCTGCATTCTGGCCACTCTCCAGAATAGGCTCATGGTTTTGTGTCCAAGATATGTACCACCTCCAAGCTCTGTGACATGGCCATGTACTGGATAGCTGAAAGGAATGGTGAGCATCTCAGAAAGCTCAGATATCAGTGGGAACAGTAAAGTCTCAGTGGAGAAAGCCTGCTTTGGGCCTTTTGCTTACCTATTGTTCTGTTGCCCTGAATGTCAGGAAGGCCTTTGCCTCAGGGCACCCCTTTGTGAAGCCTCAAGAAAACAGTTTTCAAATGGAAATGAATGGGCATCACCTGTGGCTCTTTGCTTCATTGCTTTGCAAAGGGATGTATCTGAATCAGCCTCTTGGCCCTGTGTGAGGCTGTGGCTTAGATTGTCAGCACCTGATGGATTGAAGAAAGATCCCATGTGTGCATCCAAAGCCGAAATGGCAAAAAAGCAGTCATTTTGGATGAAGTCTCTCGCCTTCCTCTGTAAGGTTCCTGACCTCCATCAAGAGAGCATAGGGATCCTTTGGGTCAAATGAGTTCTTCAAAGCCCTGCAGAGGCTAGCCCATAGGTGCTTGGGTTTTCTCCTGACTCCAATTCACACAAAGAATCTATACCCCGCAGTCAGTAGGCCTCAAATTGGAAAAGCAGAGCAGTATTAAAGGCAGGCCTATTTGATCACTCCTGGTGCACAGGAAGGCTGTCCAGGCCACCCTGATATTAGGCAAATGAGGGGCAAGGGAGCTTATTGTGGACACTGTCTTGGGCTGCGCCCCTGATGGAAACCTCCAGCCAGAGGTTGTGATGAGTGTGTATATGGAAGAAGATGAGGGCCATGTGCCAGTGTTTTGGTTGGAATTGTGGTCCTTTGTGTGGCGGTTGGAAGAGATGACTGGGTCCACCTTGGCGTGAACTCTGGTGTGATTCCCCTTGGAGACTGAGTTCTTGAACTGACCTCAGAGAAGTATTGCCATGAACTGTGTTGAGCTTTTAGTAGGCCACGCATGAGAGTCACCCTTGGAAACTGAGATCTAGGCCCAGGTTGGCTTTCCACAGAGCACTGGGAATCTCAGCCAGGATATCACATGATTTTATTCTTACAGACCTGGCAGCCATCGTTGAGAGTCAAAACACACATGGACCTCACATGGTAGACCTCAATGGGCCTGGCTTCATGCGACCTTTTGGCCACTCTTTGGGAAGCCTTGTTTGTGAGAGTTCTCCAGAGCTTTTATTGAAATGAGCTTCCTCACCATTTAATGGTTCCTGAATGAATGGAAACCCACAGTGCCTCCAACTTCATCCTTGAAAAATGGCTAGATAAATGCCATGAAATTTTTAAGTTCCCATGACCAGGTGGCACTGGAGAACCTTTGGATGTCCTGTTGCTGATCAGGAGTGTACCAGACAGTGCCTTGATTGACTGGGTTTCATGAAAATGGTGTAGAACAGAGATGCCAGTAAGTTGGGGCCTGCTGAGTAGTGGGCCTAGAGAAGTGGTGTGCAGGAGTGTGATAAAACATCTGTGGTAGGGCCATGTGGATGTGACATTGGCTTCCAAATGGCTTGTGACTGACATGGAGCAGCCGGCAGACACTTATATGTAAAGGCATCTTGTTATATGGAGAGGTTTCAGGACAATGTTCAGAATCAGGTTGCTAGGGTCAAGGGGGCAAGCTCTGTGGAATAGAAAACTGGTTGGTGCCTTCTCCTGGGACCCTGACCCACCACACGTGACAGAACTCCCTCCAGCACTGTGTCCCAGTTGAACTCCTTGTATTTCATGAAGCAAATACCAAACTCCCAGTGCAGCAGCAAGAAACACCACGAAAAGTAGAGGAGGACCAAATGGCTTCACAGTCCACACGGGGAGACACTTAGCCTCCAGTGGCCACTGTGGACCTACAAAGAGAGAATTCAGCACTTCTGCCTCATGTTCATTGGAAAATCAGCAACCATGTCCTCCAGGTCACATAGATGCAGACCCAGCTTTGATGGTCTCACTACAAAGGAAGCTAAAGCTCCTGACAACAACATATATTTCAAGTGCCCAACCTCAGAGGCAGTTTCTCACGAAGTCTTTAGGCCAGCAGAGCTCCATGTTTGTGGAGTGTTTACCCTGTCCCTTACTTATGGAAACTCCTCTACCACCTCCAAGCTTGTGAACTCCTGAGCATTTTCCATTCCACATATGTATCCACAGATTTTCTAACTCTTCCCCTCGAGTTGCTTCTTCCTTGGGGCGAAGGTCATGTCAAGGCATTGTTCTGGATGAGAGTGGGAAGATTTTTGTGTAGCACGTATTTGCATACACATTGGATTCATGTCCTATTTTCCATTGGAAATACTGATTCCCTGACACTAACCCATACCCTACTAGACTCTGACTATCAATCCTAATATGATGGAGAAAAAGAACCCAAACAGAATAGAAATACAAGCAGTTCAGAGGAGGCATGGTGTATAGTTGCACTTGCCTTTTGCATTATAAAGGGTAGGTGTTATAAATCCAGTCCAATTGAATAGAAATAGTTCTCCATGTGTTCTTAAAGTTAACAAATATGTGAATTCCTGTCTCCCTTTCTCTGTAGCCTATTCAGCACATGTATTTTTACATGCACATGAAGAATTCTACCTGGTATCCCACGTATATTCTTGTGAGGTGGCTGACTTGGCAGATACAAATTGTGAGAAGAGATCACTCCTCCCAAACGCTGTTGGAACTGAAAATTCAAACTATGGGTGAGCTTCCTACTTGAACAACAGGATACAAAAATCCATGTTCAGTAAAATAAATATTTTTGGATCTGTGGATGATATATATTTCATCATGAATTTCGAATGGCATATATATTTCGAATTTTTAATGTCTGTGTGTGTGTTTTGTGTGTGTGTGTATATATGGATATAAATACACATACACACACAAACTCTCTCCAGATTTTTCAAAATATGAAATATATGTGTCTTATGATACATTCCCTAAATTCATTCATGTTCATATATGTGGATTTATAATCAACTTTTCACAAGATTATTCTCAGAAATATTTATCCACCTGAAATACATATTTTTTTCCTAGTACTGAAAACTAACTTCAGTGGATGGTGCATAGAAATCCTAATCTTTCTACAGTAACTGACCCAGTTTAACATCAATGCAAGTACATTCCTATGGGACATGATGTGTATTTTGACGTTCATTTTTATTCAACACTGGTACCTTACTATTTCTTCAGCTGATGCACATCATAGGATGTATATTTCATCCTCAAGTTTAAAAATTTCTAGGCATTTGGTTCACTTTCAATCCCTTCCTGCTTCAGAACACATGTATTCCTCCATGTTTCTTGACTGGTTTGTTCATGAGACTTCTTTCCAAACACATGATTTTCCATTTCCATAATCACTTTGGAAGCAAAACTCACACACCCTTCAGGGTAAACCATAACCCTAATATTGCCATTAGATGTATAACTGGTAGGAATGAATGATTGTGTATCAATATAAGATTTCCTATATACTTTCAGATATCAACTCAATCCATTATTTAAATTGGAAGCAGTTATATTATTTATTCACAGTATGGTCTATTCATGCATTATCTCTATATTCATTGACCCAGGGTACACCTATTTGTACCCCCAAATACTAATTAATACGTCTTCAACATATTGCTCCCAGCAATGGTGGAAGAAATACTCATGTCACCTGATCTACATATACATTTTATCACTGTGATATTCTGGACACAAAATGCAAAGGTCACACTTATGATTGTAGCAAAGCCTAATTGGAAAGTGAGCATGGATTACTAAAAACTTCCTTCTCCAGGTTGCCTAATGCTCTCCAATGTCAATCCTATTGGTGACTACACACTTGTTTCTTCCTAAGATTACATATTCAACCTCAACCCTGTTGAAAATGTCTAATCCTATCACTCACCTTATACTTTGCCTGATTTCCTAATGTCTCTATTGATATCTGCTTTCCTACATATTTTTCCCCAGTTCATCATTGTGACTGACTCTTCACATGTGCTGACATTTACATTCACTCTCTAACCGACACCCAATTGCTAAAGAACTTTTGGTCCAAATTTTACACTCACTCTTCTTCCTAATCCTACCGACTAGCTTCCTAATCTTACCTACTATCCCTTTTTGACTGGATGTTCTCTTCTACATTCAATGATCCAAGGTACATGGTCCTATGCCATTGTATATCAATTTATCTGAGACATCTGTGCAGAATGTAATTCAAAGCTAAGTATCCCAATCAAGGGCCCAATACCCTTCTGGCCTTCAAATCTTACTTAGATTTCTGTTTTCATACATATATTTCACCTACATATGATTATAAATATCGCAGGTTCCCCATACCATTCTACAACTAGCAGAATGATTCCTAATCCAAATCCAACATGTTCTTAACCCTAAACAGACACTGTTCCCTCAATCTAACTTTACAGAAGAGCAGGGACAGAGTTGGTCTTACAATACAGGAATGGAGGGGATCTTCCACCTGCTGAGAACCTCAAAGGTCCATGCAGAAATGAACCCTGGAGAAGATGTAGGCAGCTATGAAGGACCTGAGAGAGCAAAAGTCATCTTCCATGGCAAACAACCTGGTCAGGATGAAGGGATGTGTCTGAATGAGCCTCTCTCTTCTTAATGTAAACAAGATGGACCAAACCAGGCCTGTGTGGAGAGCTGTTCCTTGGTGCCTATTGTGGATATTCCATTCTAACTTGTGAAAGTGTCACAGGAAGCAGGGGCAGCCTCCATCTCCTGGGACCCTTGCAAGCAACTGTTAGGACACAGTGGTTGCCAGGCAGTGACCTCATTCAGTTCCTGAAGGAAGTGACCTCACCTCACTTCCTTGGTGATGGAACTCTCTGAACTTGGGATCCAGGAAGCCAGGCACCCAGAGGCAGTCCCAGTCCCAGTCCCAGTGGGCTCACTTGTTTGGATTTACCAAGGACAGAGTCAGTCTTCCTTGGTCCCTACTGATGTGAGGATGGCCAAATGCCAGGAAAGCACTGAAGAGGGCCTTGCCTGAGAAAGCAGGTCGTGGCTCACCGCTGGCTCCTGACAACTTCACAGAGGTGGCCAAGGAGGCCAGATCTGAGACAGGACAGGCCATTTCGGGGCAACATAGTATGGCCCAGCAGTCAGACGACACTCCAGGTAGTCACAGACCTACTTGGGGGAAGGAGGTGCCTTTGTGGGTGTGGGGGTGAGTTTGTGGATTTTTCTCATGTTCTGAGAATAGGTAGGAAAGGCGGTTTGTTTGTTTGGAGTGGACTGTTTCCAGTAAGTCTTTTGACAAGGCGAGTGTTTCTAAGTTTGTGTATCTCACTGTGTCCCTGGTTGTAGACATTAGAAAAGAGAATGCATCAATGAATGTGTCCTGTCTAGTAGAAAGCTTCCCAGTATTCATCCTGCCCAATTTATGAATGGACTGCGGCTTGCCTTATGGATGGGCAACACCTACTATCTTCCTAAGTTCCGGTTTTCTTCCTGCATTCTGGCCACTCTCCAGAATAGGCTCATGGTTTTGTGTCCAAGATATGTACCACCTCCAAGCTCTGTGACATGGCCATGTACTGGATAGCTGAAAGGAATGGTGAGCATCTCAGAAAACTCAGATATCAGTGGGAACAGTAAAGTCTCAGTGGAGAAAGCCTGCTTTGGGCCTTTTGCTTACCTATTGTTCTGTTGCCCTGAATGTCAGGAAGGCCTTTGCCTCAGGGCACCCCTTTGTGAAGCCTGAAGAAAATAGTTTTCAAATGGAAATGAATGGGCATCACCTGTGGCTCTTTGCTTCATTGCTTTGCAAAGGGATGTATCTGAATCAGCCTCTTGGCCCTGTGTGAGGCTGTGGCTTAGATTGTCAGCACCTGATGGATTGAAGAAAGATCCCATGTGTGCATCCAAAGCCAAAATGGCAAAAAAGCAGTCATTGTGGATGAAGTCTCTCGCCTTCCTCTGTAAGGTTCCTGACCTCCATCAAGAGAGCATAGGGATCCTTTGGGTCAAATGAGTTCTTTAAAGCCCTGCAGAGGCTAGCCCATAGGTGCTTGGGTTTTCTCCTGACTCCAATTCACACAAAGAATCTATACCCCGCAGTCAGTAGGCCTCAAATTGGAGAAGCAGAGCAGTATTAAAGGCAGGCCTATTTGATCAATCCTGGTGCACAGGAAGGCTGTCCAGGCCACCCTGATATTAGGCAAATGAGGGGCAAGGGAGCTTATTGTGGACACTGTCTTGGGCTGCGCCCCTGATGGAAACCTCCAGCCAGAGTTTATGATGAGTGTGTATATGGAAGAAGATGAGGGCCATGTGGCAGTGTTTTGGTTGGACTTGTGGTCCTTTGTGTGGTGGTTGGAAGAGATGACTGGGTCCACCTTGGCGTGAACTCTGGTGTGATTCCCCTTGGAGACTAAGTTCTGGAACTGACCTCAGAGAAGTATTGCCATGAACTGTGTTGAGATTTTAGTAGGCCACGCATGAGAGTCGCCCTTGGAAACTGAGATCTAGGCCCAGGTTGGCTTTCCACAGAGCACTGGGAATCTCAGCCAGGATATCACATGATTTTATTCTTACAGACCTGGCAGCCATTGTTGAGAGTCAAAACACACATGGACCTCACATGGTAGACCTCAATGGGCCTGGCTTCATGCGACCTTTTGGCCACTCTTTGGGAAGCCTTGTTTGTGAGAGTTCTCCAGAGCTTTCATTGAAATGAGTTTCCTCACCATTTAATGGTTCCTGAATGAATGGAAACCCACAGTGCCTCCAACTTCATCCTTGAAAAATGGCTAGATAAATGCCATGAAATTTTTAAGTTCCCATGACCAGGTGGCACTGGAGAACCTTTGGATGTCCTGTTGCTGATCAGGAGTGTACCAGACAGTGCCTTGATTGACTGGGTTTCATGAAAATGGTGTAGAACAGAGATGCCAGTAAGTTGGGGCCTGCTGAGTAGTGGGCCTAGAAAAGTGGTGTGCAAGAGTGTGATAAAACATCTGTGGTAGGGCCATGTGGATGTGACATTGGCTTCCAAATGGCTTGTGACTGACATGGTGCAGCCGGCAGACACTTATATGTAAAGGCATCTTGTTATATGGAGAGGTTTCAGGGCAATGTTCAGAATCAGGTTGCTAGGGTCAAGGGGGAAGCTCTGTGGGATAGAAAACTGGTTGGTGCCTTCTCCTGGGACCCTGACCCACCACACGTGACAGAACTCCCTCCAGCACTGTGTCCCAGTTGAACTCCTTGTATTTCATGAAGCAAATACCAAACTCCCAGTGCAGCAGCAAGAAACACCACGAAAAGTAGAGGAGGACCAAATGGCTTCACAGTCCACATGGGGAGACACTTAGCCTCCAGTGGCCACTGTGGACCTACAAAGAGAGAATTCAGCACTTCTGCCTCATGTTCATTGGAAAATCAGCAACCATGTCCTCCAGGTCACATAGATGCAGACCCAGCTTTGATGGTCTCACTACAAAGGAAGCTAAAGCTCCTGACAACAACATATATTTCAAGTGCCCAACCTCAGAGGCAGTTTCTCACGAAGTCTTTAGGCCAGCAGAGCTCCATGTTTGTGGAGTGTTTACCCTGTCCCTTACTTATGGAAACTCCTCTACCACCTCCAAGCTTGTGAACTCCTGAGCATTTTCCATTCCACATATGTATCCACAGATTTTCTAACTCTTCCCCTTGAGTTGCTTCTTCCTTGGGGCGAAGGTCATGTCAAGGCATTGTTCTGGATGAGAGTGGGAAGATTTTTGTGTAGCACATATTTGCATACACATTGGATTCATTTCCTATTTTCCATTGGAAATACTGATTCCCTGACACTAACCCATACCCTACTAGACTCTGACTATGAATCCTAATATGATGGAGAAAAAGAACCCAAACAGAAAAGAAATACAAGCAGTTCAGAGGAGGCATGGTGTATAGTTGCACTTGCCTTTTGCATTATAAAGGGTAGGTGTTATAAATCGAGTCCAATTGAATAGAAATAGTTCTCCATGTGTTCTTAAAGTTAACAAATATGTGAATTCCTGTCTCCCTTTCTCTGTAGCCTATTCAGCACATGTATTTTTACATGCACATGAAGAATCCTACCTGGTATCCCACGTATATTCTTGTGAGGTGGCTGACTTGGCAGATACAAATTGTGAGAAGAGATCACTCCTCCCAAACGCTGTTGGAACTGAAAATTCAACCTATGGGTGAGCTTCCTACTTGAACAACAGGATACAAAAATCCATGTTCAGTAAAATAAATATTTTTGGATCTGTGGATGATATATATTTCATCATGAATTTCGAATGGCATATATATTTCGAATTTTTAATGTCTGTGTGTGTGTTTTGTGTGTGTGTGTATATATAGATATATACACACACACACACACACACACAAACTCTCTCCAGATTTTTCAAAATATGAAATATATGTGTCTTATGATACATTCCCTAAATTCATTCATGTTCATATATGTGGATTTATAATCAACTTTTCACAAGATTATTCTCAGAAATATTTATCCACCAGAAATACATATTTTTTTCCTAGTACTGAAAACTAACTTCAGTGGATGGTGCATAGAAATCCTAATCTTTCTACAATAACTGACCCAGTTTAACATCAATGCAAGTACATTCCTATGGGACATGATGTGTATTTTGACATTCATTTTTATTCAACACTGGTATCTTACTATTTCTTCAGCTGATGCACATCATAGGATGTATATTTCATCCTCAAGTTTAAAAATTTCTAGGCATTTGGTTCACTTTCATTCCCTTCCTGCTTCAGAACACATGTATTCCTCCATGTTTCTTGACTGGTTTCTTCATGAGACTTCTTTCCAAACACATGATTTTCCATTTCCATAATCACTTTGGAAGCAAAACTCACACACCCTTCAGGGTAAACCATAACCCTAATATTGCCATTAGATGTATAACTGGTAGGAATGAATGATTGTGTATCAATATAAGATTTCCTATATACTTTCAGATATCAACTCAATCCATTATTTAAATTGGAAGCAGTTATGTTATTTATTCACAGTATGGTCTATTCATGCATTATCTCTATATTCATAGACCCAGGGTACACCTATTTGTACCCCCAAATACTAATTAATACGTCTTCAACATATTGCTCCCAGCAATGGTGGAAGAAATACTCATGTCACCTGATCTACATATACATTTTATCACTGTGATATTCTGGACACAAAATGCAAAGGTCACACTTATGATTGTAGCAAAGCCTAATTGGAAAGTGAGCATGGATTACTAAAAACTTCCTTCTCCAGGTTGCCTAATGCTCTCCAATGTCAATCCTATTGGTGACTACACACTTGTTTCTTCCTAAGATTATTCAAACTCAACCCTGTTGAAAATGTCTAATCCTATCACTCACCTTATACTTTGCCTGATTTCCTAAAGTCTCTATTGATATTTGCTTTCCTACATATTTTTCCCCAGTTCATCATTGTGACTGACTCTTCACATGTGCTGACATTTACATTCACTCTCTAACCGACACCCAATTGCTAAAGAACTTTTGGTCCAAATTTTACACTCACTCTTCTTCCTAAACCTACCGACTAGCTTCCTAATCCTACCTACTATCCCTTTTTGACTGGATGTTCTCTTCTACATTCAATCATCCGAGGTACAAAGTCCTATGCCATTGTATATCCATTTATCTGAGACATCTGTGCAGAATGTAATTCAAAGCTAAGTATCCCAATCAAGGGCCCAATGCCCTTCTGGCCTTCAAATCTTACTTAGATTTCTGTTTTCATGCATATATTTCACCTATATATGATTATAAACATCTCAGGTTCCCAATACCATTCTACAACCAGCAGAATGATTAATAACCCAAATCGAACAGGTTCTTAACCCTAACCAGACACTGTTCCCTCAATCTAACTTTACAGAAGAGCAGGGAAAGAGTTGGTCTTACAATACAGGAATGGAGGGGATCTTCCACCTGCTGAGAACCTCAAAGGTCCATGCAGAAATGAACCCTGGAGAAGATGTAGGCAGCTATGAAGGACCTGAGAGAGCAAAAGTCATCTTCCATGGCAAACAACCTGGTCAGGATGAAGGGATGTGTCTGAATGAGCCTCTCTCTTCTTAATGTAGACAAGATGGACCAAACCAGGCCTGCATGGAGAGCTGTTCCTTGGTGCCTATGGTGGATATTCCATTCTAACTTGTGAAAGTGTCACAGGAAGCAGGGGCAGCCTCCATCTCCTGGGACCCTTGCAAGCAACTGTTAGGACACAGTGGTTGCCAGGCAGTGACCTCATTCAGTTCCTGAAGGAAGTGACCTCACCTCACTTCCTTGGTGATGGAACTCTCTGAACTTGGGATCCAGGAAGCCAGGCACCCAGAGGCAGTCCCAGTCCCAGTCCCAGTGGGCTCACTTGTTTGTATTTACCAAGGACAGAGTCAGTCTTCCTTGGTCCCTACTGATGTGAGGATGGCCAAATGCCAGGAAAGCACTGAAGAGGGCCTTGCCTGAGAAAGCAGGTCGTGGCTCACCGCTGGCTCCTGACAACTTCACAGAGTTGGCCAAGGAGGCCAGATCTGAGACAGGACAGGCCATTTCGGGGCAACATAGTATGGCCCAGCAGTCAGAAGACACTCCGGGTAGTCACAGACCTACTAGGGGGAAGGAGGTGCCTTTGTGGGTGTGGGGGTGAGTTTGTGGATTTTTCTCATGTTCTGAGAATAGGTAGGAAAGGCGGTTTGTTTGTTTGGAGTGGACTGTTTCCAGTAAGTCTTTTGACAAGGCGAGTGTTTCTAAGTTTGTGTATCTCACTGTGTCCCTGGTTGTAGACATTAGAAAAGAGAATGCATCGATGGATGTGTCCTGTCTAGTAGAAAGCTTCCCAGTATTCATCCTGCCCAATTTATGAATGGACTGCGGCTTGCCTTATGGATGGGCAACACCTACTATCTTCCTAAGTTCCTGTTTTCTTCCTGCATTCTGGCCACTCTCCAGAATAGGCTCATGGTTTTGTGTCCAAGATATGTACCACCTGCAAGCTCTGTGACATGGCCATGTACTGGATAGCTGAAAGGAATGGTGAGCATCTCAGAAAGCTCAGATATCAGTGGGAACAGTAAAGTCTCAGTGGAGAAAGCCTGCTTTGGGCCTTTTGCTTACCTATTGTTCTGTTGCCCTGAATGTCAGGAAGGCCTTTGCCTCAGGGCACCCCTTTGTGAAGCCTCAAGAAAACAGTTTTCAAATGGAAATGAATGGGCATCACCTGTGGCTCTTTGCTTCATTGCTTTGCAAAGGGATGTATCTGAATCAGCCTCTTGGCCCTGTGTGAGGCTGTGGCTTAGATTGTCAGCACCTGATGGATTGAAGAAAGATCCCATGTGTGCATCCAAAGCCAAAATGGCAAAAAAGCAGTCATTGTGGATGAAGTCTCTCGCCTTCCTCTGTAAGGTTCCTGACCTCCATCAGGAGAGCATAGGGATCCTTTGGGTCAAATGAGTTCTTCAAAGCCCTGCAGAGGCTAGCCCATAGGTGCTTGGGTTTTCTCCTGACTCCAATTCACACAAAGAATCTATACCCCGCAGTCAGTAGGCCTCAAATTGGAGAAGCAGAGCAGTATTAAAGGCAGGCCTATTTGATCACTCCTGGTGCACAGGAAGGCTGTCCAGGCCACCCTGATATTAGGCAAATGAGGGGCAAGGGAGCTTATTGTGGACACTGTCTTGGGCTGCGCCCCTGATGGAAACCTCCAGCCAGAGGTTGTGATGAGTGTGTATATGGAAGAAGATGAGGGCCATGTGGCAGTGTTTTGGTTGGACTTGTGGTCCTTTGTGTGGCGGTTGGAAGAGATGACTGGGTCCACCTTGGCGTGAACTCTGGTGTGATTCCCCTTGGAGACTGAGTTCTGGAACTGACCTCAGAGAAGTATTGCCATGAACTGTGTTGAGATTTTAGTAGGCCACGCATGAGAGTCGCCCTTGGAAACTGAGATCTAGGCCCAGGTTGGCTTTCCACAGAGCACTGGGAATCTCAGCCAGGATATCACATGATTTTATTCTTACAGACCTGGCAGCCATTGTTGAGAGTCAAAACACACCTGGACCTCACATGGTAGACCTCAATGGGCCTGGCTTCATGCGACCTTTTGGCCACTCTTTGGGAAGCCTTGTTTGTGAGAGTTCTCCAGAGCTTTCATTGAAATGAGCTTCCTCACCATTTAATGGTTCCTGAATGAATGGAAACCCACAGTGCCTCCAACTTCATCCTTGAAAAAATGGCTAGATAAATGCCATGAAATTTTTAAGTTCCCATGACCAGGTGGCACTGGAGAACCTTTGGATGTCCTGTTGCTGATCAGGAGTGCACCAGACAGTGCCTTGATTGACTGGGTTTCATGAAAATGGTGTAGAACAGAGATGCCAGTAAGTTGGGGCCTGCTGAGTAGTGGGCCTAGAGAAGTGGTGTGCAGGAGTGTGATAAAACATCTGTGGTAGGGCCATGTGGATGTGACATTGGCTTCCAAATGGCTTGTGACTGACATGGTGCAGCCGGCAGACACTTATATGTAAAGGCATCTTGTTATATGGAGAGGTTTCAGGACAATGTTCAGAATCAGGTTGCTAGGGTCAAGGGGGCAAGCTCTGTGGAATAGAAAACTGGTTGGTGCCTTCTCCTGGGACCCTGACCCACCACACGTGACAGAACTCCCTCCAGCACTGTGTCCCAGTTGAACTCCTTGTATTTCATGAAGCAAATACCAAACTCCAAGTGCAGCAGCAAGAAACACCACAAAATGTAGAGGAGGACCAAGTGGCTTCACAGTCCACACGGGGAGACACTTAACCTCCAGTGGCCACTGTGGATCTACAAAGAGAGAATTCAGCACTTCTGCCTCATGTTCATTGGAAAATCAGCAACCATGTCCTCCAGGTCACATAGATGCAGACCCAGCTTTGATGGTCTCACTACAAAGGAAGCTAAAGCTCCTGACAACAACATATATTTCAAGTGCCCAACCTCAGAGGCAGTTTCTCACGAAGTCTTTAGGCCAGCAGAGCTCCATGTTTGTGGAGTGTTTACCCTGTCCCTTACTTATGGAAACTCCTCTACCACCTCCAAGCTTGTGAACTCCTGAGCATTTTCCATTCCACATATGTATCCACAGATTTTCTAACTCTTCCCCTCGAGTTGCTTCTTCCTTGGGGCAAAGGTCATGTCAAGGCATTGTTCTGGATGAGAGTGGGAAGATTTTTGTGTAGCACGTATTTGCATACACATTGGATTCATTTCCTATTTTCCATTGGAAATACTGATTCCCTGACACTAACCCATACCCTACTAGACTCTGACTATGAATCCTAATATGATGGAGAAAAAGAACCCAAACAGAATAGAAATACAAGCAGTTCAGAGGAGGCATGGTGTATAGTTGCACTTGCCTTTTGCATTATAAAGGGTAGGTGTTATAAATCGAGTCCAATTGAATAGAAATAGTTCTCCATGTCTTCTTAAAGTTAACAAATATGTGAATTCCTGTCTCCCTTTCTCTGTAGCCTATTCAGCACATGTATTTTTACATGCACATGAAGAATCCTACCTGGTATCCCACGTATATTCTTGTGAGGTGGCTGACTTGGCAGATACAAATTGTGAGAAGAGATCACTCCTCCCAAACGCTGTTGGAACTGAAAATTCAAACTATGGGTGAGCTTCCTACTTGAACAACAGGATACAAAAATCCATGTTCAGTAAAATAAATATTTTTGGATCTGTGGATGATATATATTTCATCATGAATTTCAAATGGCATATATATTTCGAATTTTTAATGTCTGTGTGTGTGTTTTGTGTGTGTGTGTATATATGGATATAAATACACATACACACACAAACTCTCTCCAGATTTTTCAAAATATGAAATATATGTGTCTTATGATACATTCCCTAAATTCATTCATGTTCATATATGTGGATTTATAATCAACTTTTCACAAGATTATTCTCAGAAATATTTATCCACCTGAAATACATATTTTTTTCCTAGTACTGAAAACTAACTTCAGTGGATGGTGCATAGAAATCCTAATCTTTCTACAGTAACTGACCCAGTTTAACATCAATGCAAGTACATTCCTATGGGACATGATGTGTATTTTGACGTTCATTTTTATTCAACACTGGTACCTTACTATTTCTTCAGCTGATGCACATCATAGGATGTATATTTCATCCTCAAGTTTAAAAATTTCTAGGCATTTGGTTCACTTTCAATCCCTTCCTGCTTCAGAACACATGTATTCCTCCATGTTTCTTGACTGGTTTCTTCATGAGACTTCTTTCCAAACACATGATTTTCCATTTCCATAATCACTTTGGAAGCAAAACTCACACACCCTTCAGGGTAAACCATAACCCTAATATTGCCATTAGATGTATAACTGGTAGGAATGAATGATTGTGTATCAATATAAGATTTCCTATATACTTTCAGATATCAACTCAATCCATTATTTAAATTGGAAGCAGTTATATTATTTATTCACAGTATGGTCTATTCATGCATTATCTCTATATTCATTGACCCAGGGTACACCTATTTGTACCCCCAAATACTAATTAATACGTCTTCAACATATTGCTCCCAGCAATGGTGGAAGAAATACTCATGTCACCTGATCTACATATACATTTTATCACTGTGATATTCTGGACACAAAATGCAAAGGTCACACTTATGATTGTAGCAAAGCCTAATTGGAAAGTGAGCATGGATTACTAAAAACTTCCTTCTCCAGGTTGCCTAATGCTCTCCAATGTCAATCCTATTGGTGACTACACACTTGTTTCTTCCTAAGATTACATATTCAACCTCAACCCTGTTGAAAATGTCTAATCCTATCACTCACCTTATACTTTGCCTGATTTCCTAATGTCTCTATTGATATCTGCTTTCCTACATATTTTTCCCCAGTTCATCATTTTGACTGACTCTTCACATGTGCTGACATTTACATTCACTCTCTAACCGACACCCAATTGCTAAAGAACTTTTGGTCCAAATTTTACACTCACTCTTCTTCCTAATCCTACCGACTAGCTTCCTAATCTTACCTACTATCCCTTTTTGACTGGATGTTCTCTTCTACATTCAATGATCCAAGGTACATGGTCCTATGCCATTGTATATCAATTTATCTGAGACATCTGTGCACAATGTAATTCAAAGCTAAGTATCCCAATCAAGGGCCCAATGCCCTTCTGGCCTTCAAATCTTAGATTTCTGTTTTCATGCATATATTTCACCTATATATGATTATAAATATCGCAGGTTCCCCATACCATTCTACAACTAGCAGAATGATTAATAATCCAAATCCAACATGTTCTTAACCCTAAACAGACACTGTTCCCTCAATCTAACTTTACAGAAGAGCAGGGACAGAGTTGGTCTTACAATACAGGAATGGAGGGGATCTTCCACCTGCTGAGAACCTCAAAGGTCCATGCAGAAATGAACCCTGGAGAAGATGTAGGCAGCTATGAAGGACCTGAGAGAGCAAAAGTCATCTTCCATGGCAAACAACCTGGTCAGGATGAAGGGATGTGTCTGAATGAGCCTCTCTCTTCTTAATGTAGACAAGATGGACCAAACCAGGCCTGCATGGAGAGCTGTTCCTTGGTGCCTATGGTGGATATTCCATTCTAACTTGTGAAAGTGTCACAGGAAGCAGGGGCAGCCTCCATCTCCTGGGACCCTTGCAAGCAACTGTTAGGACACAGTGGTTGCCAGGCAGTGACCTCATTCAGTTCCTGAAGGAAGTGACCTCACCTCACTTCCTTGGTGATGGAACTCTCTGAACTTGGGATCCAGGAAGCCAGGCACCCAGAGGCAGTCCCAGTCCCAGTCCCAGTGGGCTCACTTGTTTGGATTTACCAAGGACAGAGTCAGTCTTCCTTGGTCCCTACTGATGTGAGGATGGCCAAATGCCAGGAAAGCACTGAAGAGGGCCTTGCCTGAGAAAGCAGGTCGTGGCTCACCGCTGGCTCCTGACAACTTCACAGAGGTGGCCAAGGAGGCCAGATCTGAGACAGGACAGGCCATTTCGGGGCAACATAGTATGGCCCAGCAGTCAGACGACACTCCGGGTAGTCACAGACCTACTAGGGGGAAGGAGGTGCCTTTGTGGGTGTGGGGGTGAGTTTGTGGATTTTTCTCATGTTCTGAGAATAGGTAGGAAAGGCGGTTTGTTTGTTTGGAGTGGACTGTTTCCAGTAAGTCTTTTGACAAGGCGAGTGTTTCTAAGTTTGTGTATCTCACTGTGTCCCTGGTTGTAGACATTAGAAAAGAGAATGCATCAATGGATGTGTCCTGTCTAGTAGAAAGCTTCCCAGTATTCATCCTGCCCAATTTATGAATGGACTGCGGCTTGCCTTATGGATGGGCAACACCTACTATCTTCCTAAGTTCCTGTTTTCTTCCTGCATTCTGGCCACTCTCCAGAATAGGCTCATGGTTTTGTGTCCAAGATATGTACCACCTGCAAGCTCTGTGACATGGCCATGTACTGGATAGCTGAAAGGAATGGTGAGCATCTCAGAAAGCTCAGATATCAGTGGGAACAGTAAAGTCTCAGTGGAGAAAGCCTGCTTTGGGCCTTTTGCTTACCTATTGTTCTGTTGCCCTGAATGTCAGGAAGGCCTTTGCCTCAGGGCACCCCTTTGTGAAGCCTCAAGAAAACAGTTTTCAAATGGAAATGAATGGGCATCACCTGTGGCTCTTTGCTTCATTGCTTTGCAAAGGGATGTATCTGAATCAGCCTCTTGGCCCTGTGTGAGGCTGTGGCTTAGATTGTCAGCACCTGATGGATTGAAGAAAAATCCCATGTGTGCATCCAAAGCCGAAGTGGCAAAAAAGCAGTCATTTTGGATGAAGTCTCTCGCCTTCCTCTGTAAGGTTCCTGACCTCCATCAAGAGAGCATAGGGATCCTATGGGTCAAATGAGTTCTTCAAAGCCCTGCAGAGGCTAGCCCATAGGTGCTTGGGTTTTCTCCTGACTCCAATTCACACAAAGAATCTATACCCCGCAGTCAGTAGGCCTCAAATTGGAAAAGCAGAGCAGTATTAAAGGCAGGCCTATTTGATCACTCCTGGTGCACAGGAAGGCTGTCCAGGCCACCCTGATATTAGGCAAATGAGGGGCAAGGGAGCTTATTGTGGACACTGTCTTGGGCTGCGCCCCTGATGGAAACCTCCAGCCAGAGGTTGTGATGAGTGTGTATATGGAAGAAGATGAGGGCCATGTGGCAGTGTTTTGGTTGGAATTGTGGTCCTTTGTGTGGCGGTTGGAAGAGATGACTGGGTCCACCTTGGCGTGAACTCTGGTGTGATTCCCCTTGGAGACTCAGTTCTGGAACTGACCTCAGAGAAGTATTGCCATGAACTGTGTTGAGATTTTAGTAGGCCACGCATGAGAGTCGCCCTTGGAAACTGAGATCTAGGCCCAGGTTGGCTTTCCACAGAGCACTGGGAATCTCAGCCAGGATATCACATGATTTTATTCTTACAGACCTGGCAGCCATTGTTGAGAGTCAAAACACACATGGACCTCACATGGTAGACCTCAATGGGCCTGGCTTCATGCGACCTTTTGGCCACTCTTTGGGAAGCCTTGTTTGTGAGAGTTCTCCAGAGCTTTCATTGAAATGAGCTTCCTCACCATTTAATGGTTCCTGAATGAATGGAAACCCACAGTGCCTCCAACTTCATCCTTGAAAAATGGCTAGATAAATGCCATGAAATTTTTAAGTTCCCATGACCAGGTGGCACTGGAGAACCTTTGGATGTCCTGTTGCTGATCAGGAGTGCACCAGACAGTGCCTTGATTGACTGGGTTTCATGAAAATGGTGTAGAACAGAGATGCCAGTAAGTTGGGGCCTGCTGAGTAGTGGGCCTAGAGAAGTGGTGTGCAGGAGTGTGATAAAACATCTGTGGTAGGCCCATGTGGATGTGACATTGGCTTCCAAATGGCTTGTGACTGACATGGTGCAGCCGGCAGACACTTATATGTAAAGGCATCTTGTTATATGGAGAGGTTTCAGGACAATGTTCAGAATCAGGTTGCTAGGGTCAAGGGGGCAAGCTCTGTGGAATAGAAAACTGGTTGGTGCCTTCTCCTGGGACCCTGACCCACCACACGTGACCGAACTCCCTCCAGCACTGTGTCCCAGTTGAACTCCTTGTATTTCATGAAGCAAATACCAAACTCCCAGTGCAGCAGCAAGAAACACCACGAAAAGTAGAGGAGGACCAAATGGCTTCACAGTCCACACGGGGAGACACTTAGCCTCCAGTGGCCACTGTGGACCTACAAAGAGAGAATTCAGCACTTCTGCCTCATGTTCATTGGAAAATCAGAAACCATGTCCTCCAGGTCACATAGATGCAGACCCAGCTTTGATGGTCTCACTACAAAGGAAGCTAAAGCTCCTGACAACAACATATATTTCAAGTGCCCAACCTCAGAGGCAGTTTCTCACGAAGTCTTTAGGCCAGCAGAGCTCCATGTTTGTGGAGTGTTTACCCTGTCCCTTACTTATGGAAACTCCTCTACCACCTCCAAGCTTGTGAACTCCTGAGCATTTTCCATTCCACATATGTATCCACAGATTTTCTAACTCTTCCCCTCGAGTTGCTTCTTCCTTGGGGCGAAGGTCATGTCAAGGCATTGTTCTGGATGAGAGTGGGAAGATTTTTGTGTAGCACGTATTTGCATACACATTGGATTCATTTCCTATTTTCCATTTGAAATACTGATTCCCTGACACTAACCCATACCCTACTAGACTCTGACTATCAATCCTAATATGATGGAGAAAAAGAACCCAAACAGAATAGAAATACAAGCAGTTCAGAGGAGGCATGGTGTATAGTTGCACTTGCCTTTTGCATTATAAAGGGTAGGTGTTATAAATCGAGTCCAATTGAATAAAAATAGTTCTCCACGTGTTCTTAAAGTTAACAAATATGTGAATTCCTGTCTCCCTTTCTCTGTAGCCTATTCAGCACATGTATTTTTACATGCACATGAAGAATCCTACCTGGTATCCCACGTATATTCTTGTGAGGTGGCTGACTTGGCAGATACAAATTGTGAGAAGAGATCACTCCTCCCAAACGCTGTTGGAACTGAAAATTCAACCTATGGGTGAGCTTCCTACTTGAACAACAGGATACAAAAATCCATGTTCAGTAAAATAAATATTTTTGGATCTGTGGATGATATATATTTCATCATGAATTTCGAATGGCATATATATTTCGAATTTTTAATGTCTGTGTGTGTGTTTTGTGTGTGTGTGTATATATGGATATAAATACACATACACACACAAACTCTCTCCAGATTTTTCAAAATATGAAATATATGTGTCTTATGATACATTCCCTAAATTCATTCATGTTCATATATGTGGATTTATAATCAACTTTTCACAAGATTATTCTCAGAAATATTTATCCACCTGAAATACATATTTTTTTCCTAGTACTGAAAACTAACTTCAGTGGATGGTGCATAGAAATCCTAATCTTTCTACAGTAACTGACCCAGTTTAACATCAATGCAAGTACATTCCTATGGGACATGATGTGTATTTTGACGTTCATTTTTATTCAACACTGGTACCTTACTATTTCTTCAGCTGATGCACATCATAGGATGTATATTTCATCCTCAAGTTTAAAAATTTCTAGGCATTTGGTTCACTTTCAATCCCTTCCTGCTTCAGAACACATGTATTCCTCCATGTTTCTTGACTGGTTTGTTCATGAGACTTCTTTCCAAACACATGATTTTCCATTTCCATAATCACTTTGGAAGCAAAACTCACACACCCTTCAGGGTAAACCATAACCCTAATATTGCCATTAGATGTATAACTGGTAGGAATGAATGATTGTGTATCAATATAAGATTTCCTATATACTTTCAGATATCAACTCAATCCATTATTTAAATTGCAAGCAGTTATATTATTTATTCACAGTATGGTCTATTCATGCATTATCTCTATATTCATTGACCCAGGGTACACCTATTTGTACCCCCAAATACTAATTAATATGTCTTCAACATATTGCTCCCAGCAATGGTGGAAGAAATACTCATGTCACCTGATCTACATATACATTTTATCACTGTCATATTCTGGACACAAAATGCAAAGGTCACACTTATGATTGTAGCAAAGCCTAATTGGAAAGTGAGCATGGATTACTAAAAACTTCCTTCTCCAGGTTGCCTAATGCTCTCCAATGTCAATCCTATTGGTGACTACACACTTGTTTCTTCCTAAGATTACATATTCAACCTCAACCCTGTTGAAAATGTCTAATCCTATCACTCACCTTATACTTTGCCTGATTTCCTAATGTCTCTATTGATATCTGCTTTCCTACATATTTTTCCCCAGTTCATCATTGTGACTGACTCTTCACATGTGCTGACATTTACATTCACTCTCTAACCGACACCCAATTGCTAAAGAACTTTTGGTCCAAATTTTACACTCACTCTTCTTCCTAATCCTACCGACTAGCTTCCTAATCTTAACTACTATCCCTTTTTGACTGGATGTTCTCTTCTACATTCAATCATCCGAGGTACAAAGTCCTATGCCATTGTATATCCATTTATCTGAGACATCTGTGCAGAATGTAATTCAAAGCTAAGTATCCCAATCAAGGGCCCAATGCCCTTCTGGCCTTCAAATCTTACTTAGATTTCTGTTTTCATACATATATTTCACCTATATATGATTATAAATATCGCAGGTTCCCCATACCATTCTACAACTAGCAGAATGATTCCTAATCCAAATCCAACATGTTCTTAACCCTAAACAGACACTGTTCCCTCAATCTAACTTTACAGAAGAGCAGGGACAGAGTTGGTCTTACAATACAGGAATGGAGGGGATCTTCCACCTGCTGAGAACCTCAAAGGTCCATGCAGAAATGAACCCTGGAGAAGATGTAGGCAGCTATGAAGGACCTGAGAGAGCAATAGTCATCTTCCATGGCAAACAACCTGGTCAGGATGAAGGGATGTGTCTGAATGAGCCTCTCTCTTCTTAATGTAGACAAGATGGACCAAACCAGGCCTGCGTGGAGAGCTGTTCCTTGGTGCCTATGGTGGATATTCCATTCTAACTTGTGAAAGTGTCACAGGAAGCAGGGGCAGCCTCCATCTCCTGGGACCCTTGCAAGCAACTGTTAGGACACAGTGGTTGCCAGGCAGTGACCTCATTCAGTTCCTGAAGGAAGTGACCTCACCTCACTTCCTTGGTGATGGAACTCTCTGAACGTGGGATCCAGGAAGCCAGGCACCCAGAGGCAGTCCCAGTCCCAGTCCCAGTGGGCTCACTTGTTTGGATTTACCAAGGACAGAGTCAGTCTTCCTTGGTCCCTACTGATGTGAGGATGGCCAAATGCCAGGAAAGCACTGAAGAGGGCCTTGCCTGAGAAAGCAGGTCGTGGCTCACCGCTGGCTCCTGACAACTTCACAGAGTTGGCCAAGGAGGCCAGATCTGAGACAGGACAGGCCATTTCGGGGCAACATAGTATGGCCCAGCAGTCAGACGACACTCCAGGTAGTCACAGACCTACTTGGGGGAAGGAGGTGCCTTTGTGGGTGTGGGGGTGAGTTTGTGGATTTTTCTCATGTTCTGAGAATAGGTAGGAAAGGCGGTTTGTTTGTTTGGAGTGGACTGTTTCCAGTAAGTCTTTTGACAAGGCGAGTGTTTCTAAGTTTGTGTATCTCACTGTGTCCCTGGTTGTAGACATTAGGAAACAGAATGCATCAATGGATGTGTCCTGTCTAGTAGAAAGCTTCCCAGTATTCATCCTGCCCAATTTATGAATGGACTGCGGCTTGCCTTATGGATGGGCAACACCTACTATCTTCCTAAGTTCCTGTTTTCTTCCTGCATTCTGGCCACTCTCCAGAATAGGCTCATGGTTTTGTGTCCAAGATATGTACCACCTCCAAGCTCTGTGACATGGCCATGTACTGGATAGCTGAAAGGAATGGTGAGCATCTCAGAAAACTCAGATATCAGTGGGAACAGTAAAGTCTCAGTGGAGAAAGCCTGCTTTGGGCCTTTTGCTTACCTATTGTTCTGTTGCCCTGAATGTCAGGAAGGCCTTTGCCTCAGGGCACCCCTTTGTGAAGCCTGAAGAAAACAGTTTTCAAATGGAAATGAATGGGCATCACCTGTGGCTCTTTGCTTCATTGCTTTGCAAAGGGATGTGTCTGAATCAGCCTCTTGGCCCTGTGTGAGGCTGTGGCTTAGATTGTCAGCACCTGATGGATTGAAGAAAGATCCCATGTGTGCATCCAAAGCCAAAATGGCCAAAAAGCAGTCATTGTAGATGAAGTCTCTCGCCTTCCTCTGTAAGGTTCCTGACCTCCATCAAGAGAGCATAGGGATCCTTTGGGTCAAATGAGTTCTTTAAAGCCCTGCAGAGGCTAGCCCATAGGTGCTTGGGTTTTCTCCTGACTCCAATTCACACAAAGAATCTATACCCCGCAGTCAGTAGGCCTCAAATTGGAGAAGCAGAGCAGTATTAAAGGCAGGCCTATTTGATCACTCCTGGTGCACAGGAAGGCTGTCCAGGCCACCCTGATATTAGGCAAATGAGGGGCAAGGGAGCTTATTGTGGACACTGTCTTGGGCTGCGCCCCTGATGGAAACCTCCAGCCAGAGGTTATGATGAGTGTGTATATGGAAGAAGATGAGGGCCATGTGGCAGTGTTTTGGTTGGACTTGTGGTCCTTTGTGTGGCGGTTGGAAGAGATGACTGGGTCCACCTTGGCGTGAACTCTGGTGTGATTCCCCTTGGAGACTAAGTTCTGGAACTGACCTCAGAGAAGTATTGCCATGAACTGTGTTGAGATTTTAGTAGGCCACGCATGAGAGTCGCCCTTGGAAACTGAGATCTAGGCCCAGGTTGGCTTTCCACAGAGCACTGGGAATCTCAGCCAGGATATCACATGATTTTATTCTTACAGACCTGGCAGCCATTGTTGAGAGTCAAAACACACATGGACCTCACATGGTAGACCTCAATGGGCCTGGCTTCATGCGACCTTTTGGCCACTCTTTGGGAAGCCTTGTTTGTGAGAGTTCTCCAGAGCTTTCATTGAAATGAGTTTCCTCACCATTTAATGGTTCCTGAATGAATGGAAACCCACAGTGCCTCCAACTTCATCCTTGAAAAATGGCTAGATAAATGCCATGAAATTTTTAAGTTCCCATGACCAGGTGGCACTGGAGAACCTTTGGATGTCCTGTTGCTGATCAGGAGTGTACCAGACAGTGCCTTGATTGACTGGGTTTCATGAAAATGGTGTAGAACAGAGATGCCAGTAAGTTGGGGCCTGCTGAGTAGTGGGCCTAGAAAAGTGGTGTGCAAGAGTGTGATAAAACATCTGTGGTAGGGCCATGTGGATGTGACATTGGCTTCCAAATGGCTTGTGACTGACATGGTGCAGCCGGCAGACACTTATATGTAAAGGCATCTTGTTATATGGAGAGGTTTCAGGGCAATGTTCAGAATCAGGTTGCTAGGGTCAAGGGGGCAAGCTCTGTGGGATAGAAAACTGGTTGGTGCCTTCTCCTGGGACCCTGACCCACCACACGTGACCGAACTCCCTCCAGCACTGTGTCCCAGTTGAACTCCTTGTATTTCATGAAGCAAATACCAAACTCCCAGTGCAGCAGCAAGAAACACCACGAAAAGTAGAGGAGGACCAAATGGCTTCACAGTCCACATGGGGAGACACTTAGCCTCCAGTGGCCACTGTGGACCTACAAAGAGAGAATTCAGCACTTCTGCCTCATGTTCAATGGAAAATCAGCAACCATGTCCTCCCGGTCACATAGATGCAGACCCAGCTTTGATGGTCTCACTACAAAGGAAGCTAAAGCTCCTGACAACAACATATATTTCAAGTGCCCAACCTCAGAGGCAGTTTCTCACGAAGTCTTTAGGCCAGCAGAGCTCCATGTTTGTGGAGTGTTTACCCTGTCCCTTACTTATGGAAACTCCTCTACCACCTCCAAGCTTGTGAACTCCTGAGCATTTTCCATTCCACATATGTATCCACAGATTTTCTAACTCTTCCCCTCGAGTTGCTTCTTCCTTGGGGCGAAGGTCATGTCAAGGCATTGTTCTGGATGAGAGTGGGAAGATTTTTGTGTAGCACGTATTTGCATACACATTGGATTCATTTCCTATTTTCCATTGGAAATACTGATTCCCTGACACTAACCCATACCCTACTAGACTCTGACTATGAATCCTAATATGATGGAGAAAAAGAACCCAAACAGAATAGAAATACAAGCAGTTCAGAGGAGGCATGGTGTATAGTTGCACTTGCCTTTTGCATTATAAAGGGTAGGTGTTATATATCGAGTCAAATTGAATAGAAATAGTTCTCCATGTGTTCTTAAAGTTAACAAATATGTGAATTCCTGTCTCCCTTTCTCTGTAGCCTATTCAGCACATGTATTTTTACATGCACATGAAGAATCCTACCTGGTATCCCACGTATATTCTTGTGAGGTGGCTGACTTGGCAGATACAAATTGTGAGAAGAGATCACTCCTCCCAAACGCTGTTGGAACTGAAAATTCAACCTATGGGTGAGCTTCCTACTTGAACAACAGGATACAAAAATCCATGTTCAGTAAAATAAATATTTTTTGGATCTGTGGATGATATATATTTCATCATGAATTTCGAAAGGCATATATATTTCGAATTTTTAATGTCTGTGTGTGTGTTTTGTGTGTGTGTGTATATATAGATATATACACACACACACACACACACACACAAACTCTCTCCAGATTTTTCAAAACATGAAATATATGTGTCTTATGATACATTCCCTAAATTCATTCATGTTCATATATGTGGATTTATAATCAACTTTTCACAAGATTATTCTCAGAAATATTTATCCACCAGAAATACATATTTTTTTCCTAGTACTGAAAACTAACTTCAGTGGATGGTGCATAGAAATCCTAATCTTTCTACAATAACTGACCCAGTTTAACATCAATGCAAGTACATTCCTATGGGACATGATGTGTATTTTGACATTCATTTTTATTCAACACTGGTATCTTACTATTTCTTCAGCTGATGCACATCATAGGATGTATATTTCATCCTCAAGTTTAAAAATTTCTAGGCATTTGGTTCACTTTCAATCCCTTCCTGCTTCAGAACACATGTATTCCTCCATGTTTCTTGACTGGTTTGTTCATGAGACTTCTTTCCAAACACATGATTTTCCATTTCCATAATCACTTTGGAAGCAAAACTCACACACCCTTCAGGGTAAACCATAACCCTAATATTGCCATTAGATGTATAACTGGTAGGAATGAATGATTGTGTATCAATATAAGATTTCCTATATACTTTCAGATATCAACTCAATCCATTATTTAAATTGGAAGCAATTATATTATTTATTCACAGTATGGTCTATTCATGCATTATCTCTATATTCATAGACCCAGGGTACACCTATTTGTACCCCCAAATACTAATTAATACGTCTTCAACATATTGCTCCCAGCAATGGTGGAAGAAATACTCATGTCACCTGATCTACATATACATTTTATCACTGTGATATTCTGGACACAAAATGCAAAGGTCACACTTATGATTGTAGCAAAGCCTAATTGGAAAGTGAGCATGGATTACTAAAAACTTCCTTCTCCAGGTTGCCTAATGCTCTCCAATGTCAATCCTATTGGTGACTACACACTTGTTTCTTCCTAAGATTATTCAAACTCAACCCTGTTGAAAATGTCTAATCCTATCACTCACCTTATACTTTGCCTGATTTCCTAATGTCTCTATTGATATTTGCTTTCCTACATATTTTTCCCCAGTTCATCATTGTGACTGACTCTTCACATGTGCTGACATTTACATTCACTCTCTAACCGACACCCAATTGCTAAAGAACTTTTGGTCCAAATTTTACACTCACTCTTCTTCCTAAACCTACCGACTAGCTTCCTAATCCTACCTACTATCCCTTTTTGACTGGATGTTCTCTTCTACATTCAATGATCCGAGGTACAAAGTCCTATGCCATTGTATATCCATTTATCTGAGACATCTGTGCAGAATGTAATTCAAAGCTAAGTATCCCAATCAAGGGCCCAATGCCCTTCTGGCCTTCAAATCTTACTTAGATTTCTGTTTTCATGCATATATTTCACCTATATATGATTATAAACATCTCAGGTTCCCAATACCATTCTACAACCAGCAGAATGATTCCTAACCCAAATCGAACAGGTTCTTAACCCTAACCAGACACTGTTCCCTCAATCTAACTTTACAGAAGAGCAGGGACAGAGTTGGTCTTACAATACAGGAATGGAGGGGATCTTCCACCTGCTGAGAACCTCAAAGGTCCATGCAGAAATGAACCCTGGAGAAGATGTAGGCAGCTATGAAGGACCTGAGAGAGCAAAAGTCATCTTCCATGGCAAACAACCTGGTCAGGATGAAGGGATGTGTCTGAATGAGCCTCTCTCTTCTTAATGTAGACAAGATGGACCAAACCAGGCCTGTGTGGAGAGCTGTTCCTTGGTGCCTATGGTGGATATTCCATTCTAACTTGTGAAAGTGTCACAGGAAGCAGGGGCAGCCTCCATCTCCTGGGAGCCTTGCAAGCAACTGTTAGGACACAGTGGTTGCCAGGCAGTGACCTCATTCAGTTCCTGAAGGAAGTGACCTCACCTCACTTCCTTGGTGATGGAACTCTCTGAACTTGGGATCCAGGAAGCCAGGCACCCAGAGGCAGTCCCAGTCCCAGTCCCAGTGGGCTCACTTGTTTGGATTTACCAAGGACAGAGTCAGTCTTCCTTGGTCCCTACTGATGTGAGGATGGCCAAATGCCAGGAAAGCACTGAAGAGGGCCTTGCCTGAGAAAGCAGGTCGTGGCTCACCGCTGGCTCCTGACAACTTCACAGAGTTGGCCAAGGAGGCCAGATCTGAGACAGGACAGGCCATTTCGGGGCAACATAGTATGGCCCAGCAGTCAGACGACACTCCGGGTAGTCACAGACCTACTAGGGGGAAGGAGGTGCCTTTGTGGATGTGGGGGTGAGTTTGTGGATTTTTCTCATGTTCTGAGAATAGGTAGGAAAGGCGGTTTGTTTGTTTGGAGTGGACTGTTTCCAGTAAGTCTTTTGACAAGGCGAGTGTTTCTAAGTTTGTGTATCTCACTGTGTCCCTGGTTGTAGACATTAGAAAAGAGAATGCATCGATGGATGTGTCCTGTCTAGTAGAAAGCTTCCCAGTATTCATCCTGCCCAATTTATGAATGGACTGCGGCTTGCCTTATGGATGGGCAACACCTACTATCTTCCTAAGTTCCTGTTTTCTTCCTGCATTCTGGCCACTCTCCAGAATAGGCTCATGGTTTTGTGTCCAAGATATGTACCACCTGCAAGCTCTGTGACATGGCCATGTACTGGATAGCTGAAAGGAATGGTGAGCATCTCAGAAAGCTCAGATATCAGTGGGAACAGTAAAGTCTCAGTGGAGAAAGCCTGCTTTGGGCCTTTTGCTTACCTATTGTTCTGTTGCCCTGAATGTCAGGAAGGCCTTTGCCTCAGGGCACCACTTTGTGAAGCCTCAAGAAAACAGTTTTCAAATGGAAATGAATGGGCATCACCTGTGGCTCTTTGCTTCATTGCTTTGCAAAGGGATGTATCTGAATCAGCCTCTTGGCCCTGTGTGAGGCTGTGGCTTAGATTGTCAGCACCTGATGGATTGAAGAAAGATCCCAAGTGTGCATCCAAAGCCGAAATGGCAAAAAAGCAGTCATTTTGGATGAAGTCTCTCGCCTTCCTCTGTAAGGTTCCTGACCTCCATCAGGAGAGCATAGGGATCCTTTGGGTCAAATGAGTTCTTCAAAGCCCTGCAGAGGCTAGCCCATAGGTGCTTGGGTTTTCTCCTGACTCCAATTCACACAAAGAATCTATACCCCGCAGTCAGTAGGCCTCAAATTGGAGAAGCAGAGCAGTATTAAAGGCAGGCCTATTTGATCACTCCTGGTGCACAGGAAGGCTGTCCAGGCCACCCTGATATTAGGCAAATGAGGGGCAAGGGAGCTTATTGTGGACACTGTCTTGGGCTGCGCCCCTGATGGAAACCTCCAGCCAGAGGTTGTGATGAGTGTGTATATGGAAGAAGATGAGGGCCATGTGGCAGTGTTTTGGTTGGACTTGTGGTCCTTTGTGTGGCGGTTGGAAGAGATGACTGGGTCCACCTTGGCGTGAACTCTGGTGTGATTCCCCTTGGAGACTGAGTTCTGGAACTGACCTCAGAGAAGTATTGCCATGAACTGTGTTGAGATTTTAGTAGGCCACGCATGAGAGTCGCCCTTGGAAACTGAGATCTAGGCCCAGGTTGGCTTTCCACAGAGCACTGGGAATCTCAGCCAGGATATCACATGATTTTATTCTTACAGACCTGGCAGCCATTGTTGAGAGTCAAAACACACCTGGACCTCACATGGTAGACCTCAATGGGCCTGGCTTCATGCGACCTTTTGGCCACTCTTTGGGAAAGCCTTGTTTGTGAGAGTTCTCCAGAGCTTTCATTGAAATGAGCTTCCTCACCATTTAATGGTTCCTGAATGAATGGAAACCCACAGTGCCTCCAACTTCATCCTTGAAAAATGGCTAGATAAATGCCATGAAATATTTAAGTTCCCATGACCAGATGGCACTGGAGAACCTTTGGATGTCCTGTTGCTGATCAGGAGTGCACCAGACAGTGCCTTGATGACTGGGTTCATGAAAATGGTGTTAGAACAGAGATGAGTAAGTTGGGGCCTGCTGAGTAGTGGGCCTAGAGAAGTGGTGTGCAGGAGTGTATCAACCTTGGAGGTGGTAGAGGAGTTTCCATAGTAGGAAGTGACATTGGCTAAATCCAAATGGCTTGTGACTGACATGGAGACAGCCGGGCAGAAACTGCCTCTAGGTTGGCACTTGATATATGGAGAGGTTTCAGGACATGTTCAGAATCGGTTGCTAGGGGTCAAGGGGGCAAGCTCTGTGAATTGAAAACTGGTTGGTGCCTTCTCCATGAACATGGGACCGAAGTGCTGACCCACCACACGTGACAGGCAAGGGCTCAAGTGTCTCCAGCACTGTGTCCCAGTTGAACTCCTTGTATTTCATGAAGCCAAATACCAAACTCCCAGTGACCAAATGGCTTCACAGTCCACACGGGAGACACTTAGCCTCCAGTGGCCACTGTGGACCTACAAAGAGAGAATTCAGCACTTCGGCCTCATGTTCATTGGAAAATCAGCAACCATGTCCTCCAGGTCACATAGATGCAGACCCAGCTTTGATGGTCTCACTACAAAGGAAGCTAAAGCTCCTGACAACAACATATATTTCAAGTGCCCAACCTCAGAGGCAGTTTCTCACGAAGTCTTTAGGCCAGCAGAGCTCCATGTTTGTGGAGTGTTTACCCTGTCCCTTACTTATGGAAACTCCTCTACCACCTCCAAGGTTGTGAACTCCTGAGCATTTTCCATTCCACATATGTATCCACAGATTTTCTAACTCTTCCCCTCGAGTTGCTTCTTCCTTGGGGCGAAGGTCATGTCAAGGCATTGTTCTGGATGAGAGTGGGAAGATTTTTGTGTAGCACGTATTTGCATACACATTGGATTAATTTCCTATTTTCCATTGGAAATACTGATGCCCTGACACTAACCCATACCCTACTAGACTCTATGAATCCTAATATGATGGAGAAAAAGAACCCAAACAGAATAGAAATACAAGCAGTTCAGAGGAGGCATGGTGTATAGTTGCACTTGCCTTTTGCATTATAAAGGGTAGGTGTTATAAATCGAGTCCAATTGAATAGAAATAGTTCTCCATGTGTTTTTAAAGTTAACAAATATGTGAATTCCTGTCTCCCTTTCTCTGTAGCCTATTCAGCACATGTATTTTTACATGCACATGAAGAATCCTACCTGGTATCCCACGTATATTCTTGTGAGGTGGCTGACTTGGCAGATACAAATTGTGAGAAGAGATCACTCCTCCCAAACGCTGTTGGAACTGAAAATTCAACCTATGGGTGAGCTTCCTACTTGAACAACAGGATACAAAAATCCATGTTCAGTAAAATAAATATTTTTGGATCTGTGGATGATATATATTTCATCATGAATTTCGAATGGCATATATATTTCGAATTTTTAATGTCTGTGTGTGTGTTTTGTGTGTGTGTGTATATATAGATATATATACACACACACACACACAAACTCTCTCCAGATTTTTCAAAATATGAAATATATGTGTCTTATGATACATTCCCTAAATTCATTCATGTTCATATATGTGGATTTATAATCAACTTTTCACAAGATTATTCTCAGAAATATTTATCCACCTGAAATACATATTTTTTTCCTAGTACTGAAAACTAACTTCAGTGGATGGTGCATAGAAATCCTAATCTTTCTACAATAACTGACCCAGTTTAACATCAATGCAAGTACATTCCTATGGGACATGATGTGTATTTTGACGTTCATTTTTATTCAACACTGGTACCTTACTATTTCTTCAGCTGATGCACATCATAGGATGTATATTTCATCCTCAAGTTTAAAAATTTCTAGGCATTTGGTTCACTTTCAATCCCTTCCTGCTTCAGAACACATGTAATCCTCCATGTTTCTTGACTGGTTTCTTCATGAGACTTCTTTCCAACACATGATTTTCCATTTCCTGAATCACTTTGGAAGCAAAACTCACACACCCTTCAGGGTAAACCATAACCCTAATATTGCCATTAGATGTATAACTGGTAGGAATGAATGATTGTGTATCAATATAAGATTTCCTATATACTTTCAGATATCAACTCAATCCATTATTTAAATTGGAAGCAGTTATATTATTTATTCACACTATGGTCTATTCATGCATTATCTCTATATTCATAGACCCAGGGTACACCTATTTGTACCCCCAAATACTAATTAATATGTCTTCAACATATTGCTCCCAGCAATGGTGGAAGAAATACTCATGTCACCTGATCTACATATACATTTTATCACTGTCATATTCTGGACACAAAATGCAAAGGTCACACTTATGATTGTAGCAAAGCCTAATTGGAAAGTGAGCATGGATTACTAAAAACTTCCTTCTCCAGGTTGCCTAATGCTCTCCAATGTCAATCCTATTGGTGACTACACACTTGTTTCTTCCTAAGATTACATATTCAAACTCAACCCTGTTGAAAATGTCTAATCCTATCACTCACCTTATACTTTGCCTGATTTCCTAATGTCTCTATTGATATCTGCTTTCCTACATATTTTTCCCCAGTTCATCATTGTGACTGACTCTTCACATGTGCTGACATTCACATTCACTCTCTAACCGACACCCAATTGCTAAAGAACTTTTGGTCCAAATTTTACACTCACTATTCTTCCTAAACCTACCGACTAGCTTCCTAATCTTACCTACTATCCCTTTTTGACTGGATGTTCTCTTCTACATTCAATGATCCAAGGTACATGGTCCTATGCCATTGTATATCAATTTATCTGAGACATCTGTGCAGAATGTAATTCAAAGCTAAGTATCCCAATCAAGGGCCCAATGCCCTTCTGGCCTTCAAATCTTACTTAGATTTCTGTTTTCATGCATATATTTCACCTATATATGATTATAAATATCGCAGGTTCCCAATACCATTCTACAACCAGCAGAATGATTCCTAACCCAAATCAAACATGTTCTTAACCCTAACCAGACACCGTTCCCTCAATCTAACTTTACAGAAGAGCAGGGAAAGAGTTGGTCTTACAATACAGGAATGGAGGGGATCTTCCACCTGCTGAGAACCTCAAAGATCCATGCAGAAATGAACCCTGGAGAAGATGTAGGCAGCTATGAAGGACCTGAGAGAGCAAAAGTCATCTTCCATGGCAAACAACCTGGTCAGGATGAAGGGATGTGTCTGAATGAGCCTCTCTCTTCTTAATGTAGACAAGATGGACCAAAGCAGGCCTGTGTGGAGAGCTGTTCCTTGGTGCCTATGGTGGATATTCCATTCTAACTTGTGAAAGTGTCACAGGAAGCAGGGGCAGCCTCCATCTCCTGGGAGCCTTGCAAGCAACTGTTAGGACACAGTGGTTGCCAGGCAGTGACCTCATTCAGTTCCTGAAGGAAGTGACCTCACCTCACTTCCTTGGTGATGGAACTCTCTGAACTTGGGATCCAGGAAGCCAGGCACCCAGAGGCAGTCCCAGTCCCAGTCCCAGTGGGCTCACTTGTTTGGATTTACCAAGGACAGAGTCAGTCTTCCTTGGTCCCTACTGATGTGAGGATGGCCAAATGCCAGGAAAGCACTGAAGAGGGCCTTGCCTGAGAAAGCAGGTCGTGGCTCACCGCTGGCTCCTGACAACTTCACAGAGTTGGCCAAGGAGGCCAGATCTGAGACAGGACAGGCCATTTCGGGGCAACATAGTATGGCCCAGCAGTCAGACGACACTCCGGGTAGTCACAGACCTACTAGGGGGAAGGAGGTGCCTTTGTGGGTGTGGGGGTGAGTTTGTGGATTTTTCTCATGTTCTGAGAATAGGTAGGAAAGGCAGTTTGTTTGTTTGGAGTGGACTGTTTCCAGTAAGTCTTTTGACAAGGCGAGTGTTTCTAAGTTTGTGTATCTCACTGTGTCCCTGGTTGTAGACATTAGAAAAGAGAATGCATCAATGGATGTGTCCTGTCTAGTAGAAAGCTTCCCAGTATTCATCCTGCCCAATTTATGAATGGACTGCGGCTTGCCTTATGGATGGGCAACACCTACTATCTTCCTAAGTTCCTGTTTTCTTCCTGCATTCTGGCCACTCTCCAGAATAGGCTCATGGTTTTGTGTCCAAGATATGTACCACCTCCAAGCTCTGTGACATGGCCATGTACTGGATAGCTGAAAGGAATGGTGAGCATCTCAGAAAACTCAGATATCAGTGGGAACAGTAAAGTCTCAGTGGAGAAAGCCTGCTTTGGGCCTTTTGCTTACCTATTGTTCTGTTGCCCTGAATGTCAGGAAGGCCTTTGCCTCAGGGCACCCCTTTGTGAAGCCTCAAGAAAACAATTTTCAAATGGAAATGAATGGGCATCACCTGTGGCTCTTTGCTTCATTGCTTTGCAAAGGGATGTATCTGAATCAGCCTCTTGGCCCTGTGTGAGGCTGTGGCTTAGATTGTCAGCACCTGATGGATTGAAGAAAGATCCCATGTGTGCATCCAAAGCCGAAATGGCCAAAAAGCAGTCATTTTGGATGAAGTCTCTCGCCTTCCTCTGTAAGGTTCCTGACTTCCATCAAGAGAGCATAGGGATCCTGTGGGTCAAATGAGTTCTTTAAAGCCCTGCAGAGGCTAGCCCATAGGTGCTTGGGTTTTCTCCTGACTCCAATTCACACAAAGAATCTATACCCCGCAGTCAGTAGGCCTCAAATTGGAGAAGCAGAGCAGTATTAAAGGCAGGCCTATTTGATCACTCCTGGTGCACAGGAAGGCTGTCCAGGCCACCCTGATATTAGGCAAATGAGGGGCAAGGGAGCTTATTGTGGACACTGTCTTGGGCTGCGCCCCTGATGGAAACCTCCAGCCAGAGGTTATGATGAGTGTGTATATGGAAGAAGATGAGGGCCATGTGGCAGTGTTTTGGTTGGACTTGTGGTCCTTTGTGTGGCGGTTGGAAGAGATGACTGGGTCCACCTTGGAGGGAACTCTGGTGTGATTCCCCTTGGAGACTGAGTTCTGGAACTGACCTCAGAGAAGTATTGCCATGAACTGTGTTGAGATTTTAGTAGGCCACGCATGAGAGTCGCCCTTGGAAACTGAGATCTAGGCCCAGGTTGGCTTTCCACAGAGCACTGGGAATCTCAGCCAGGATATCACATGATTTTATTCTTACAGACCTGGCAGCCATTGTTGAGAGTCAAAACACACATGGACCTCACATGGTAGACCTCAATGGGCCTGGTTTCATGCGACCTTTTGGCCACTCTTTGGGAAGCCTTGTTTGTGAGAGTTCTCCAGAGCTTTCATTGAAATGAGTTTCCTCACCATTTAATGGTTCCTGAATGAATGGAAACCCACAGTGCCTCCAACTTCATCCTTGAAAAATGGCTAGATAAATGCCATGAAATTTTTAAGTTCCCATGACCAGGTGGCACTGGAGAACCTTTGGATGTCCTGTTGCTGATCAGGAGTGTACCAGACAGTGCCTTGATTGACTGGGTTTCATGAAAATGGTGTAGAACAGAGATGCCAGTAAGTTGGGGCCTGCTGAGTAGTGGGCCTAGAAAAGTGGTGTGCAAGAGTGTGATAAAACATCTGTGGTAGGGCCATGTGGATGTGACATTGGCTTCCAAATGGCTTGTGACTGACATGGTGCAGCCGGCAGACACTTATATGTAAAGGCATCTTGTTATATGGAGAGGTTTCAGGGCAATGTTCAGAATCAGGTTGCTAGGGTCAAGGGGGCAAGCTCTGTGGGATAGAAAACTGGTTGGTGCCTTCTCCTGGGACCCTGACCCACCACACGTGACAGAACTCCCTCCAGCACTGTGTCCCAGTTGAACTCCTTGTATTTCATGAAGCAAATACCAAACTCCCAGTGCAGCAGCAAGAAACACCACGAAAAGTAGAGGAGGACCAAATGGCTTCACAGTCCACATGGGGAGACACTTAGCCTCCAGTGGCCACTGTGGACCTACAAAGAGAGAATTCAGCACTTCTGCCTCATGTTCATTGGAAAATCAGCAACCATGTCCTCCAGGTCACATAGATGCAGACCCAGCTTTGATGGTCTCACTACAAAGGAAGCTAAAGCTCCTGACAACAACATATATTTCAAGTGCCCAACCTCAGAGGCAGTTTCTCACGAAGTCTTTAGGCCAGCAGAGCTCCATGTTTGTGGAGTGTTTACCCTGTCCCTTACTTATGGAAACTCCTCTACCACCTCCAAGCTTGTGAACTCCTGAGCATTTTCCATTCCACATATGTATCCACAGATTTTCTAACTCTTCCCCTCGAGTTGCTTCTTCCTTGGGGCAAAGGTCATGTCAAGGCATTGTTCTGGATGAGAGTGGGAAGATTTTTGTGTAGCACGTATTTGCATACACATTGGATTCATTTCCTATTTTCCATTTGAAATACTGATTCCCTGACACTAACCCATACCCTACTAGACTCTGACTATCAATCCTAATATGATGGAGAAAAAGAACCCAAACAGAATAGAAATACAAGCAGTTCAGAGGAGGCATGGTGTATAGTTGCACTTGCCTTTTGCATTATAAAGGGTAGGTGTTATAAATCGAGTCCAATTGAATAGAAATAGTTCTCCATGTGTTCTTAAAGTTAACAAATATGTGAATTCCTGTCTCCCTTTCTCTGTAGCCTATTCAGCACATGTATTTTTACATGCACATGAAGAATCCTACCTGGTATCCCACGTATATTCTTGTGAGGTGGCTGACTTGGCAGATACAAATTGTGAGAAGAGATCACTCCTCCCAAACGCTGTTGGAACTGAAAATTCAACCTATGGGTGAGCTTCCTACTTGAACAACAGGATACAAAAATCCATGTTCAGTAAAATAAATATTTTTGGATCTGTGGATGATATATATTTCATCATGAATTTCGAATGGCATATATATTTCGAATTTTTAATGTCTGTGTGTGTGTTTTGTGTGTGTGTGTATATATAGATATACACACACACACACACACACAAACTCTCTCCAGATTTTTCAAAATATGAAATATATGTGTCTTATGATACATTCCCTAAATTCATTCATGTTCATTATGTGGATTTATAATCAACTTTTCACAAGATTATTCTCAGAAATATTTATCCACCAGAAATACATATTTTTTTCCTAGTACTGAAAACTAACTTCAGTGGATGGTGCATAGAAATCCTAATCTTTCTACAATAACTGACCCAGTTTAACATCAATGCAAGTACATTCCTATGGGACATGATGTGTATTTTGACATTCATTTTTATTTAACACTGGTATCTTACTATTTCTTCAGCTGATGCACATCATAGGATGTATATTTCATCCTCAAGTTTAAAAATTTCTAGGCATTTGGTTCACTTTCAATCCCTTCCTGCTTCAGAACACATGTATTCCTCCATGTTTCTTGACTGGTTTGTTCATGAGACTTCTTTCCAAACACATGATTTTCCATTTCCATAATCACTTTGGAAGCAAAACTCACACACCCTTCAGGGTAAACCATAACCCTAATATTGCCATTAGATGTATAACTGGTAGGAATGAATGATTGTGTATCAATATAAGATTTCCTATATACTTTCAGATATCAACTCAATCCATTATTTAAATTGGAAGCAATTATATTATTTATTCACAGTATGGTCTATTCATGCATTATCTCTATATTCATAGACCCAGGGTACACCTATTTGTACCCCCAAATACTAATTAATACGTCTTCAACATATTGCTCCCAGCAATGGTGGAAGAAATACTCATGTCACCTGATCTACATATACATTTTATCACTGTCATATTCTGGACACAAAATGCAAAGGTCACACTTATGATTGTAGCAAAGCCTAATTGGAAAGTGAGCATGGATTACTAAAAACTTCCTTCTCCAGGTTGCCTAATGCTCTCCAATGTCAATCCTATTGGTGACTACACACTTGTTTCTTCCTAAGATTATTCAAACTCAACCCTGTTGAAAATGTCTAATCCTATCACTCACCTTATACTTTGCCTGATTTCCTAATGTCTCTATTGATATTTGCTTTCCTACATATTTTTCCCCAGTTCATCATTGTGACTGACTCTTCACATGTGCTGACATTTACATTCACTCTCTAACCGACACCCAATTGCTAAAGAACTTTTGGTCCAAATTTTACACTCACTCTTCTTCCTAAACCTACCGACTAGCTTCCTAATCCTACCTACTATCCCTTTTTGACTGGATGTTCTCTTCTACATTCAATCATCCGAGGTACAAAGTCCTATGCTATTGTATATCCATTTATCTGAGACATCTGTGCAGAATGTAATTCAAAGCTAAGTATCCCAATCAAGGGCCCAATGCCATTCTGGCCTTCAAATCTTACTTAGATTTCTGTTTTCATGCATATATTTCACCTATATATGATTATAAACATCTCAGGTTCCCAATACCATTCTACAACCAGCAGAATGATTCCTAACCCAAATCGAACAGGTTCTTAACCCTAACCAGACACTGTTCCCTCAATCTAACTTTACAGAAGAGCAGGGAAAGAGTTGGTCTTACAATACAGGAATGGAGGGGATCTTCCACCTGCTGAGAACCTCAAAGGTCCATGCAGAAATGAACCCTGGAGAAGATGTAGGCAGCTATGAAGGACCTGAGAGAGCAAAAGTCATCTTCCATGGCAAACAACCTGGTCAGGATGAAGGGATGTGTCTGAATGAGCCTCTCTCTTCTTAATGTAGACAAGATGGACCAAACCAGGCCTGCGTGGAGAGCTGTTCCTTGGTGCCTATGGTGGATATTCCATTCTAACTTGTGAAAGTGTCACAGGAAGCAGGGGCAGCCTCCATCTCCTGGGACCCTTGCAAGCAACTGTTAGGACACAGTGGTTGCCAGGCAGTGACCTCATTCAGTTCCTGAAGGAAGTGACCTCACCTCACTTCCTTGGTGATGGAACTCTCTGAACTTGGGATCCAGGAAGCCAGGCACCCAGAGGCAGTCCCAGTCCCAGTCCCAGTGGGCTCACTTGTTTGGATTTACCAAGGACAGAGTCAGTCTTCCTTGGTCCCTACTGATGTGAGGATGGCCAAATGCCAGGAAAGCACTGAAGAGGGCCTTGCCTGAGAAAGCAGGTCGTGGCTCACCGCTGGCTCCTGACAACTTCACAGAGTTGGCCAAGGAGGCCAGATCTGAGACAGGACAGGCCATTTCGGGGCAACATAGTATGGCCCAGCAGTCAGACGACACTCCGGGTAGTCACAGACCTACTAGGGGGAAGGAGGTGCCTTTGTGGGTGTGGGGGTGAGTTTGTGGATTTTTCTCATGTTCTGAGAATAGGTAGGAAAGGCAGTTTGTTTGTTTGGAGTGGACTGTTTCCAGTAAGTCTTTTGACAAGGCGAGTGTTTCTAAGTTTGTGTATCTCACTGTGTCCCTGGTTGTAGACATTAGGAAACAGAATGCATCAATGGATGTGTCCTGTCTAGTAGAAAGCTTCCCAGTATTCATCCTGCCCAATTTATGAATGGACTGCGGCTTGCCTTATGGATGGGCAACACCTACTATCTTCCTAAGTTCCTGTTTTCTTCCTGCATTCTGGCCACTCTCCAGAATAGGCTCATGGTTTTGTGTCCAAGATATGTACCACCTCCAAGCTCTGTGACATGGCCATGTACTGGATAGCTGAAAGGAATGGTGAGCATCTCAGAAAACTCAGATATCAGTGGGAACAGTAAAGTCTCAGTGGAGAAAGCCTGCTTTGGGCCTTTTGCTTACCTATTGTTCTGTTGCCCTGAATGTCAGGAAGGCCTTTGCCTCAGGGCACCCCTTTGTGAAGCCTGAAGAAAACAGTTTTCAAATGGAAATGAATGGGCATCACCTGTGGCTCTTTGCTTCATTGCTTTGCAAAGGGATGTGTCTGAATCAGCCTCTTGGCCCTGTGTGAGGCTGTGGCTTAGATTGTCAGCACCTGATGGATTGAAGAAAGATCCCATGTGTGCATCCAAAGCCAAAATGGCCAAAAAGCAGTCATTGTGGATGAAGTCTCTCGCCTTCCTCTGTAAGGTTCCTGACCTCCATCAAGAGAGCATAGGGATCCTTTGGGTCAAATGAGTTCTTTAAAGCCCTGCAGAGGCTAGCCCATAGGTGCTTGGGTTTTCTCCTGACTCCAATTCACACAAAGAATCTATACCCCGCAGTCAGTAGGCCTCAAATTGGAGAAGCAGAGCAGTATTAAAGGCAGGCCTATTTGATCACTCCTGGTGCACAGGAAGGCTGTCCAGGCCACCCTGATATTAGGCAAATGAGGGGCAAGGGAGCTTATTGTGGACACTGTCTTGGGCTGCGCCCCTGATGGAAACCTCCAGCCAGAGGTTGTGATGAGTGTGTATATGGAAGAAGATGAGGGCCATGTGGCAGTGTTTTGGTTGGAATTGTGGTCCTTTGTGTGGCGGTTGGAAGAGATGACTGGGTCCACCTTGGCGTGAACTCTGGTGTGATTCCCCTTGGAGACTGAGTTCTTGAACTGACCTCAGAGAAGTATTGCCATGAACTGTGTTGAGCTTTTAGTAGGCCACGCATGAGAGTCACCCTTGGAAACTGAGATCTAGGCCCAGGTTGGCTTTCCACAGAGCACTGGGAATCTCAGCCAGGATATCACATGATTTTATTCTTACAGACCTGGCAGCCATCGTTGAGAGTCAAAACACACATGGACCTCACATGGTAGACCTCAATGGGCCTGGCTTCATGCGACCTTTTGGCCACTCTTTGGGAAGCCTTGTTTGTGAGAGTTCTCCAGAGCTTTCATTGAAATGAGTTTCCTCACCATTTAATGGTTCCTGAATGAATGGAAACCCACAGTGCCTCCAACTTCATCCTTGAAAAATGGCTAGATAAATGCCATGAAATTTTTAAGTTCCCATGACCAGGTGGCACTGGAGAACCTTTGGATGTCCTGTTGCTGATCAGGAGTGTACCAGACAGTGCCTTGATTGACTGGGTTTCATGAAAATGGTGTAGAACAGAGATGCCAGTAAGTTGGGGCCTGCTGAGTAGTGGGCCTAGAAAAGTGGTGTGCAAGAGTGTGATAAAACATCTGTGGTAGGGCCATGTGGATGTGACATTGGCTTCCAAATGGCTTGTGACTGACATGGTGCAGCCGGCAGACACTTATATGTAAAGGCATCTTGTTATATGGAGAGGTTTCAGGGCAATGTTCAGAATCAGGTTGCTAGGGTCAAGGGGGCAAGCTCTGTGGGATAGAAAACTGGTTGGTGCCTTCTCCTGGGACCCTGACCCACCACACGTGACCGAACTCCCTCCAGCACTGTGTCCCAGTTGAACTCCTTGTATTTCATGAAGCAAATACCAAACTCCCAGTGCAGCAGCAAGAAACACCACGAAAAGTAGAGGAGGACCAAATGGCTTCACAGTCCACATGGGGAGACACTTAGGCTCCAGTGGCCACTGTGGACCTACAAAGAGAGAATTCAGCACTTCTGCCTCATGTTCAATGGAAAATCAGCAACCATGTCCTCCCGGTCACATAGATGCAGACCCAGCTTTGATGGTCTCACTACAAAGGAAGCTAAAGCTCCTGACAACAACATATATTTCAAGTGCCCAACCTCAGAGGCAGTTTCTCACGAAGTCTTTAGGCCAGCAGAGCTCCATGTTTGTGGAGTGTTTACCCTGTCCCTTACTTATGGAAACTCCTCTACCACCTCCAAGCTTGTGAACTCCTGAGCATTTTCCATTCCACATATGTATCCACAGATTTTCTAACTCTTCCCCTCGAGTTGCTTCTTCCTTGGGGCGAAGGTCATGTCAAGGCATTGTTCTGGATGAGAGTGGGAAGATTTTTGTGTAGCACGTATTTGCATACACATTGGATTCATTTCCTATTTTCCATTGGAAATACTGATTCCCTGACACTAACCCATACCCTACTAGACTCTGACTATGAATCCTAATATGATGGAGAAAAAGAACCCAAACAGAATAGAAATACAAGCAGTTCAGAGGAGGCATGGTGTATAGTTGCACTTGCCTTTTGCATTATAAAGGGTAGGTGTTATATATCGAGTCAAATTGAATAGAAATAGTTCTCCATGTGTTCTTAAAGTTAACAAATATGTGAATTCCTGTCTCCCTTTCTCTGTAGCCTATTCAGCACATGTATTTTTACATGCACATGAAGAATCCTACCTGGTATCCCACGTATATTCTTGTGAGGTGGCTGACTTGGCAGATACAAATTGTGAGAAGAGATCACTCCTCCCAAACGCTGTTGGAACTGAAAATTCAACCTATGGGTGAGCTTCCTACTTGAACAACAGGATACAAAAATCCATGTTCAGTAAAATAAATATTTTTTGGATCTGTGGATGATATATATTTCATCATGAATTTCGAAAGGCATATATATTTCGAATTTTTAATGTCTGTGTGTGTGTTTTGTGTGTGTGTGTATATATAGATATATACACACACACACACACACACACACAAACTCTCTCCAGATTTTTCAAAACATGAAATATATGTGTCTTATGATACATTCCCTAAATTCATTCATGTTCATATATGTGGATTTATAATCAACTTTTCACAAGATTATTCTCAGAAATATTTATCCACCAGAAATACATATTTTTTTCCTAGTACTGAAAACTAACTTCAGTGGATGGTGCATAGAAATCCTAATCTTTCTACAATAACTGACCCAGTTTAACATCAATGCAAGTACATTCCTATGGGACATGATGTGTATTTTGACATTCATTTTTATTCAACACTGGTATCTTACTATTTCTTCAGCTGATGCACATCATAGGATGTATATTTCATCCTCAAGTTTAAAAATTTCTAGGCATTTGGTTCACTTTCAATCCCTTCCTGCTTCAGAACACATGTATTCCTCCATGTTTCTTGACTGGTTTGTTCATGAGACTTCTTTCCAAACACATGATTTTCCATTTCCATAATCACTTTGGAAGCAAAACTCACACACCCTTCAGGGTAAACCATAACCCTAATATTGCCATTAGATGTATAACTGGTAGGAATGAATGATTGTGTATCAATATAAGATTTCCTATATACTTTCAGATATCAACTCAATCCATTATTTAAATTGGAAGCAATTATATTATTTATTCACAGTATGGTCTATTCATGCATTATCTCTATATTCATAGACCCAGGGTACACCTATTTGTACCCCCAAATACTAATTAATACGTCTTCAACATATTGCTCCCAGCAATGGTGGAAGAAATACTCATGTCACCTGATCTACATATACATTTTATCACTGTGATATTCTGGACACAAAATGCAAAGGTCACACTTATGATTGTAGCAAAGCCTAATTGGAAAGTGAGCATGGATTACTAAAAACTTCCTTCTCCAGGTTGCCTAATGCTCTCCAATGTCAATCCTATTGGTGACTACACACTTGTTTCTTCCTAAGATTATTCAAACTCAACCCTGTTGAAAATGTCTAATCCTATCACTCACCTTATACTTTGCCTGATTTCCTAATGTCTCTATTGATATTTGCTTTCCTACATATTTTTCCCCAGTTCATCATTGTGACTGACTCTTCACATGTGCTGACATTTACATTCACTCTCTAACCGACACCCAATTGCTAAAGAACTTTTGGTCCAAATTTTACACTCACTCTTCTTCCTAAACCTACCGACTAGCTTCCTAATCCTACCTACTATCCCTTTTTGACTGGATGTTCTCTTCTACATTCAATGATCCGAGGTACAAAGTCCTATGCCATTGTATATCCATTTATCTGAGACATCTGTGCAGAATGTAATTCAAAGCTAAGTATCCCAATCAAGGGCCCAATGCCCTTCTGGCCTTCAAATCTTACTTAGATTTCTGTTTTCATGCATATATTTCACCTATATATGATTATAAACATCTCAGGTTCCCAATACCATTCTACAACCAGCAGAATGATTCCTAACCCAAATCGAACAGGTTCTTAACCCTAACCAGACACTGTTCCCTCAATCTAACTTTACAGAAGAGCAGGGACAGAGTTGGTCTTACAATACAGGAATGGAGGGGATCTTCCACCTGCTGAGAACCTCAAAGGTCCATGCAGAAATGAACCCTGGAGAAGATGTAGGCAGCTATGAAGGACCTGAGAGAGCAAAAGTCATCTTCCATGGCAAACAACCTGGTCAGGATGAAGGGATGTGTCTGAATGAGCCTCTCTCTTCTTAATGTAGACAAGATGGACCAAACCAGGCCTGTGTGGAGAGCTGTTCCTTGGTGCCTATGGTGGATATTCCATTCTAACTTGTGAAAGTGTCACAGGAAGCAGGGGCAGCCTCCATCTCCTGGGAGCCTTGCAAGCAACTGTTAGGACACAGTGGTTGCCAGGCAGTGACCTCATTCAGTTCCTGAAGGAAGTGACCTCACCTCACTTCCTTGGTGATGGAACTCTCTGAACTTGGGATCCAGGAAGCCAGGCACCCAGAGGCAGTCCCAGTCCCAGTCCCAGTGGGCTCACTTGTTTGGATTTACCAAGGACAGAGTCAGTCTTCCTTGGTCCCTACTGATGTGAGGATGGCCAAATGCCAGGAAAGCACTGAAGAGGGCCTTGCCTGAGAAAGCAGGTCGTGGCTCACCGCTGGCTCCTGACAACTTCACAGAGTTGGCCAAGGAGGCCAGATCTGAGACAGGACAGGCCATTTCGGGGCAACATAGTATGGCCCAGCAGTCAGACGACACTCCGGGTAGTCACAGACCTACTAGGGGGAAGGAGGTGCCTTTGTGGGTGTGGGGGTGAGTTTGTGGATTTTTCTCATGTTCTGAGAATAGGTAGGAAAGGCGGTTTGTTTGTTTGGAGTGGACTGTTTCCAGTAAGTCTTTTGACAAGGCGAGTGTTTCTAAGTTTGTGTATCTCACTGTGTCCCTGGTTGTAGACATTAGAAAAGAGAATGCATCAATGGATGTGTCCTGTCTAGTAGAAAGCTTCCCAGTATTCATCCTGCCCAATTTATGAATGGACTGCGGCTTGCCTTATGGATGGGCAACACCTACTATCTTCCTAAGTTCCTGTTTTCTTCCTGCATTCTGGCCACTCTCCAGAATAGGCTCATGGTTTTGTGTCCAAGATATGTACCACCTGCAAGCTCTGTGACATGGCCATGTACTGGATAGCTGAAAGGAATGGTGAGCATCTCAGAAAGCTCAGATATCAGTGGGAACAGTAAAGTCTCAGTGGAGAAAGCCTGCTTTGGGCCTTTTGCTTACCTATTGTTCTGTTGCCCTGAATGTCAGGAAGGCCTTTGCCTCAGGGCACCACTTTGTGAAGCCTCAAGAAAACAGTTTTCAAATGGAAATGAATGGGCATCACCTGTGGCTCTTTGCTTCATTGCTTTGCAAAGGGATGTATCTGAATCAGCCTCTTGGCCCTGTGTGAGGCTGTGGCTTAGATTGTCAGCACCTGATGGATTGAAGAAAGATCCCATGTGTGCATCCAAAGCCGAAATGGCAAAAAAGCAGTCATTTTGGATGAAGTCTCTCGCCTTCCTCTGTAAGGTTCCTGACCTCCATCAGGAGAGCATAGGGATCCTTTGGGTCAAATGAGTTCTTCAAAGCCCTGCAGAGGCTAGCCCATAGGTGCTTGGGTTTTCTCCTGACTCCAATTCACACAAAGAATCTATACCCCGCAGTCAGTAGGCCTCAAATTGGAGAAGCAGAGCAGTATTAAAGGCAGGCCTATTTGATCACTCCTGGTGCACAGGAAGGCTGTCCAGGCCACCCTGATATTAGGCAAATGAGGGGCAAGGGAGCTTATTGTGGACACTGTCTTGGGCTGCGCCCCTGATGGAAACCTCCAGCCAGAGGTTGTGATGAGTGTGTATATGGAAGAAGATGAGGGCCATGTGGCAGTGTTTTGGTTGGACTTGTGGTCCTTTGTGTGGCGGTTGGAAGAGATGACTGGGTCCACCTTGGCGTGAACTCTGGTGTGATTCCCCTTGGAGACTGAGTTCTGGAACTGACCTCAGAGAAGTATTGCCATGAACTGTGTTGAGATTTTAGTAGGCCACGCATGAGAGTCGCCCTTGGAAACTGAGATCTAGGCCCAGGTTGGCTTTCCACAGAGCACTGGGAATCTCAGCCAGGATATCACATGATTTTATTCTTACAGACCTGGCAGCCATTGTTGAGAGTCAAAACACACCTGGACCTCACATGGTAGACCTCAATGGGCCTGGCTTCATGCGACCTTTTGGCCACTCTTTGGGAAGCCTTGTTTGTGAGAGTTCTCCAGAGCTTTCATTGAAATGAGCTTCCTCACCATTTAATGGTTCCTGAATGAATGGAAACCCACAGTGCCTCCAACTTCATCCTTGAAAAATGGCTAGATAAATGCCATGAAATATTTATGTTCCCATGACCAGGTGGCACTGGAGAACCTTTGGATGTCCTGTTGCTGATCAGGAGTGCACCAGACAGTGCCTTGATTGACTGGGTTTCATGAAAATGGTGTAGAACAGAGATGCCAGTAAGTTGGGGCCTGCTGAGTAGTGGGCCTAGAGAAGTGGTGTGCAGGAGTGTGATAAAACATCTGTGGTAGGGCCATGTGGATGTGACATTGGCTTCCAAATGGCTTGTGACTGACATGGTGCAGCCGGCAGACACTTATATGTAAAGGCATCTTGTTATATGGAGAGGTTTCAGGACAATGTTCAGAATCAGGTTGCTAGGGTCAAGGGGGCAAGCTCTGTGGAATAGAAAACTGGTTGGTGCCTTCTCCTGGGACCCTGACCCACCACACGTGACAGAACTCCCTCCAGCACTGTGTCCCAGTTGAACTCCTTGTATTTCATGAAGCAAATACCAAACTCCCAGTGCAGCAGCAAGAAACACCCCGAAAAGTAGAGGAGGACCAAATGGCTTCACAGTCCACACGGGGAGACACTTAGCCTCCAGTGGCCACTGTGGACCTACAAAGAGAGAATTCAGCACTTCTGCCTCATGTTCATTGGAAAATCAGCAACCATGTCCTCCAGGTCACATAGATGCAGACCCAGCTTTGATGGTCTCACTACAAAGGAAGCTAAAGCTCCTGACAACAACATATATTTCAAGTGCCCAACCTCAGAGGCAGTTTCTCACGAAGTCTTTAGGCCAGCAGAGCTCCATGTTTGTGGAGTGTTTACCCTGTCCCTTACTTATGGAAACTCCTCTACCACCTCCAAGGTTGTGAACTCCTGAGCATTTTCCATTCCACATATGTATCCACAGATTTTCTAACTCTTCCCCTCGAGTTGCTTCTTCCTTGGGGCGAAGGTCATGTCAAGGCATTGTTCTGGATGAGAGTGGGAAGATTTTTGTGTAGCACGTATTTGCATACACATTGGATTAATTTCCTATTTTCCATTGGAAATACTGATGCCCTGACACTAACCCATACCCTACTAGACTCTATGAATCCTAATATGATGGAGAAAAAGAACCCAAACAGAATAGAAATACAAGCAGTTCAGAGGAGGCATGGTGTATAGTTGCACTTGCCTTTTGCATTATAAAGGGTAGGTGTTATAAATCGAGTCCAATTGAATAGAAATAGTTCTCCATGTGTTTTTAAAGTTAACAAATATGTGAATTCCTGTCTCCCTTTCTCTGTAGCCTATTCAGCACATGTATTTTTACATGCACATGAAGAATCCTACCTGGTATCCCACGTATATTCTTGTGAGGTGGCTGACTTGGCAGATACAAATTGTGAGAAGAGATCACTCCTCCCAAACGCTGTTGGAACTGAAAATTCAACCTATGGGTGAGCTTCCTACTTGAACAACAGGATACAAAAATCCATGTTCAGTAAAATAAATATTTTTGGATCTGTGGATGATATATATTTCATCATGAATTTCGAATGGCATATATATTTCGAATTTTTAATGTCTGTGTGTGTGTTTTGTGTGTGTGTGTATATATAGATATATATACACACACACACACACAAACTCTCTCCAGATTTTTCAAAATATGAAATATATGTGTCTTATGATACATTCCCTAAATTCATTCATGTTCATATATGTGGATTTATAATCAACTTTTCACAAGATTATTCTCAGAAATATTTATCCACCTGAAATACATATTTTTTTCCTAGTACTGAAAACTAACTTCAGTGGATGGTGCATAGAAATCCTAATCTTTCTACAATAACTGACCCAGTTTAACATCAATGCAAGTACATTCCTATGGGACATGATGTGTATTTTGACGTTCATTTTTATTCAACACTGGTACCTTACTATTTCTTCAGCTGATGCACATCATAGGATGTATATTTCATCCTCAAGTTTAAAAATTTCTAGGCATTTGGTTCACTTTCAATCCCTTCCTGCTTCAGAACACATGTAATCCTCCATGTTTCTTGACTGGTTTCTTCATGAGACTTCTTTCCAACACATGATTTTCCATTTCCTGAATCACTTTGGAAGCAAAACTCACACACCCTTCAGGGTAAACCATAACCCTAATATTGCCATTAGATGTATAACTGGTAGGAATGAATGATTGTGTATCAATATAAGATTTCCTATATACTTTCAGATATCAACTCAATCCATTATTTAAATTGGAAGCAGTTATATTATTTATTCACACTATGGTCTATTCATGCATTTTCTCTATATTCATAGACCCAGGGTACACCTATTTGTACCCCCAAATACTAATTAATATGTCTTCAACATATTGCTCCCAGCAATGGTGGAAGAAATACTCATGTCACCTGATCTACATATACATTTTATCACTGTCATATTCTGGACACAAAATGCAAAGGTCACACTTATGATTGTAGCAAAGCCTAATTGGAAAGTGAGCATGGATTACTAAAAACTTCCTTCTCCAGGTTGCCTAATGCTCTCCAATGTCAATCCTATTGGTGACTACACACTTGTTTCTTCCTAAGATTACATATTCAAACTCAACCCTGTTGAAAATGTCTAATCCTATCACTCACCTTATACTTTGCCTGATTTCCTAATGTCTCTATTGATATCTGCTTTCCTACATATTTTTCCCCAGTTCATCATTGTGACTGACTCTTCACATGTGCTGACATTCACATTCACTCTCTAACCGACACCCAATTGCTAAAGAACTTTTGGTCCAAATTTTACACTCACTATTCTTCCTAAACCTACCGACTAGCTTCCTAATCTTACCTACTATCCCTTTTTGACTGGATGTTCTCTTCTACATTCAATGATCCAAGGTACATGGTCCTATGCCATTGTATATCAATTTATCTGAGACATCTGTGCAGAATGTAATTCAAAGCTAAGTATCCCAATCAAGGGCCCAATGCCCTTCTGGCCTTCAAATCTTACTTAGATTTCTGTTTTCATGCATATATTTCACCTATATATGATTATAAATATCGCAGGTTCCCAATACCATTCTACAACCAGCAGAATGATTCCTAACCCAAATCAAACATGTTCTTAACCCTAACCAGACACCGTTCCCTCAATCTAACTTTACAGAAGAGCAGGGAAAGAGTTGGTCTTACAATACAGGAATGGAGGGGATCTTCCACCTGCTGAGAACCTCAAAGATCCATGCAGAAATGAACCCTGGAGAAGATGTAGGCAGCTATGAAGGACCTGAGAGAGCAAAAGTCATCTTCCATGGCAAACAACCTGGTCAGGATGAAGGGATGTGTCTGAATGAGCCTCTCTCTTCTTAATGTAGACAAGATGGACCAAAGCAGGCCTGTGTGGAGAGCTGTTCCTTGGTGCCTATGGTGGATATTCCATTCTAACTTGTGAAAGTGTCACAGGAAGCAGGGGCAGCCTCCATCTCCTGGGAGCCTTGCAAGCAACTGTTAGGACACAGTGGTTGCCAGGCAGTGACCTCATTCAGTTCCTGAAGGAAGTGACCTCACCTCACTTCCTTGGTGATGGAACTCTCTGAACTTGGGATCCAGGAAGCCAGGCACCCAGAGGCAGTCCCAGTCCCAGTCCCAGTGGGCTCACTTGTTTGGATTTACCAAGGACAGAGTCAGTCTTCCTTGGTCCCTACTGATGTGAGGATGGCCAAATGCCAGGAAAGCACTGAAGAGGGCCTTGCCTGAGAAAGCAGGTCGTGGCTCACCGCTGGCTCCTGACAACTTCACAGAGTTGGCCAAGGAGGCCAGATCTGAGACAGGACAGGCCATTTCGGGGCAACATAGTATGGCCCAGCAGTCAGACGACACTCCGGGTAGTCACAGACCTACTAGGGGGAAGGAGGTGCCTTTGTGGGTGTGGGGGTGAGTTTGTGGATTTTTCTCATGTTCTGAGAATAGGTAGGAAAGGCAGTTTGTTTGTTTGGAGTGGACTGTTTCCAGTAAGTCTTTTGACAAGGCGAGTGTTTCTAAGTTTGTGTATCTCACTGTGTCCCTGGTTGTAGACATTAGAAAAGAGAATGCATCAATGGATGTGTCCTGTCTAGTAGAAAGCTTCCCAGTATTCATCCTGCCCAATTTATGAATGGACTGCGGCTTGCCTTATGGATGGGCAACACCTACTATCTTCCTAAGTTCCTGTTTTCTTCCTGCATTCTGGCCACTCTCCAGAATAGGCTCATGGTTTTGTGTCCAAGATATGTACCACCTCCAAGCTCTGTGACATGGCCATGTACTGGATAGCTGAAAGGAATGGTGAGCATCTCAGAAAACTCAGATATCAGTGGGACCAGTAAAGTCTCAGTGGAGAAAGCCTGCTTTGGGCCTTTTGCTTACCTATTGTTCTGTTGCCCTGAATGTCAGGAAGGCCTTTGCCTCAGGGCACCGCTTTGTGAAGCCTCAAGAAAACAGTTTTCAAATGGAAATGAATGGGCATCACCTGTGGCTCTTTGCTTCATTGCTTTGCAAAGGGTTGTTGTCGTGACCCCTTGCCCGCAAGGAAGACGCAACTCGGGAATCTTCTCTCAGCAGTTTATTCAGGTCCTTGATCCTTTTTCTTCTTCTTCCCGGATGCCCCTCCCAGCCTTAATAAAGCACCTCAAGACCCAATGCGAAGCTGCCACGTGGACTTTTCTCATAGGGTGCCAAGTCACAGCGTGCCAACTCATTCTGATAAGGAGTTGTTTGTCACAGACTACAGGGGAAACCAGCGCCATCTTATAATTGCGGCCACAGTTCACAGAAATGGCTCACCACAGTTCCCCCTTTTTGTTTTTGTATGACAATACAGGCGAGAGTAGAGGTCCTATCCCACTGTGCAGAAGTGGCTGCATAGTATGGCTCAGCCCTAAGGAGGCGCCTTCCCCAGATCTGAGGCCATATCAGCCGACGCCTTTTTTCGTGGGGCGGGGCGTGGATAAGGTGGGGTAAGGAAGGACGTCAAACCCGCATGCAATAGGACATGCTCTCCTTGAGGTCCACTCCAAGGATCACTCAAGTGCAGTGCCTTGCCTCGCATCCTGTACCGTGACGATGGTGGACGGAGGGGGATAGCTGAGGCTGAACTGTGGCTGTGTACAACGACAAACAAGTTGACAGCACCCTGAAAGAAAGGCACGGACTTTAAAGCGATAGAGAAGCACTAGTGTGGAAACCCATCTGCTTGCGATGGCAGCAAGACCGGCAGAGTGCAAGGGCTTTCCAACACTAAGAGAATAGCGAGGAAAGACATGTCGATCCCAGTGCAATGTTATAATAACTTGGGGTGCAATGACCATGTCAAAGATTTACTGTTTAAGATGCACAAGCCAGACTTGAGGTGAATTGCCATTTTCTAAAGCTGCAAGAGCTTGTATGATCATAGCCTTATCGTGAGCATTGCGGGCCTTGAGGCGACAGAGAAACCACAAACAGAGGAACATACTGAAGCAACACATTGCACCAAAAACGTTTACCCCCACCCACTCTTTAAAAAAGGAAAAGGCAGAAGATATCCAATCGGTGAATTGTCCCAAGGTCACGGGATCGACACGGGTACTGTTCAAGACAGCTATTTGGGTTAGTTGAGACTGGATCATGTCTTCCGCTTCCATGGACCAGTTTCCGGCCAAATATTCGCCAATGATGCGGGAAGCATTCCTGGAATCATTAAATCTGACAGAGGTTATGCATAAATGTGCACGTTGGTCAACGCAACCCAAAAGCACCAAGTCAGCTAATTCTTCTACCTGAGCTTGGAGTAAATCTATTCTTTGGTTGGCAGCTAAAATCCCTGACAAAATATGTTGATTGATTGTGTTTTGGGATTCGAGTATGGTGGAAGTTTGTTGAACAACTCGATTAATGGTGGCAGCAGTTTGTACTTGATTGGCCATGGCCACTCCGGTCGTAACCGCTGCAGCAGCAGATACCGCCACGGCTGTCACTATGGCTGCTGTAATTCCAAAATCCCTGCGGACTCGAAATAGCTCAACAATGGGGAATTTTTCAGGATCTGCAGTTACCGGGATTGGGACAAAAGTTGGAATTTTCATAACCACTGCTACAGTCCAAGAACCATTCCAACACTCAGATAAGAGACAGGTAACATTAGAACAATCTAGCATCCCTGACGAGGTGTCATTAGCCAAAAGGAACAGGAACGGGGATTGGACACAGACCATTGCAGGGGGTAATGTGGCACTATATAACAGAGAGTTGAACGAAACAGATGTAAGTCTATTTCCTCGTTCACTCTCCCTAACAGTGCCAGAAACATTAGCCAACCAGCTTTTGGCTCCTAGCAATTGAGCCAATGTAGAAATATCGGCTGAAGCCCCCCTTTCATTGGAAATCAGCCACTGAAACCAGGACCAACCCACTCCTGTAGAGGAGTTGGCACTGTTATTAAAGTTATAAACATACCTCTTAAGAGAGGGAGAAAGGGAGAAACTTTTAGCAACTTGATGTTTCTCCCAAGAATGATCCTGACAAGGCGTAAATGTTGGGGGAAAACCAAGATTAGGGGTACAGTAAGGAGAGGCCTTGAAATGAGTGGCATGATAGATACTATTAGAAGAAGGAGGCACTGGGATTAGCACCTCGGAGATAATAGCCAAGGTAGTTATATTTAAAGCAGAGCTATTTGCGGGGGTCCCTGAGCCTGATTGCTTCCCCGAAACTACTTGGCTCAGTACGGCACTGATAATGCTCCCTGAGTCCTGACTGGACCGCAATGGGTCCTCCCAGTTAGTCAAATTTTTGGTCTTAAGGCTAATGCAATTAGCGTTCCCAAGGCTGAAGCAAAAAACTCCTGTGAGATTAACTTGAGATTGATTAAAAATGCTCTCTATGTCCCCTCTAGGAGAAGCACAGGGAGCAGACATCTCACATGAGGTAGAAAAAAGAGTGGGGAGAACACTAGAATTACCATGAACCGGCATCGGCATCGGCCATGCCTGTGCTATTGCCCACCACTGCATCGGTGTCGCCTGTACCATCGGCATCAACATCAGAGCCAGAGCACTTAGCAGGATGAAGATCCTCATCACAGGATTGCTGTGGTATCTCTTGTTGCTGGTTGGCTGGTGTCAAGACTCTTCTTGTCAGGCGTTCAGGGACCCACAGCGGTTCCGTGCGATCCTGGGGAAAAACACATACAGATCCTCGTGCCCATGTCAGCACGGGGACGGGGCCGTTCCATTGGCCCGTAAGAACATCTTTCCACTTAACATAGCCAATCACAGAGGGCTGAGGGGACACATGTCTATCGGCCGCAGAGCGACCATGAATATCCAAATTCAAAAAATTAATGGTAAAGAGAGCTAAGGACAGGCGTTCTTTAGGAGTGTGTTCAGCTCCTATTCCCCCTTTTTGTTTTTGTAAAGTTTCCTTTAAGGTGCGATGAGCACGCTCAACAATGCCTTGTCCTTGAGGATTGTAAGGCAGACCATGAGTAAGTTGCACTCCCATAGTAGAACAAAAGGATGTAAATTGTCTGCCAGTATAAGCAGGTCCATTATCAGTCTTAAGGGATGTAGGAGCACCCCATGCTGCCCATGCCTCTAGGCAATGAGTAATAACATTACGTGCCTTTTCTCCTGATAAAGCAGAAGCATGAATAATTCCAGAGCACGTATCAACAGAAACATGTACATACTTGAAGTTACCAAAGTCAGGAATGTGTGTCACATCCATTTGCCAGACAACCAATGGCTTTAATCCCCGTGGGTTTACGCCATAATGAGGGGGATGAAGAAATGTGACACAATGAGGACATTGTAATACTATCTGACGAGCATCTGCTCTTGAAATGGAAAAACGCCTGCGTAGCGTTAAAGCATTAACATGGAAGTTTTGGTGAAATAATTTAGCCCCCTCCAAGAAGGAAGCCAAGCATATCAACTGATCTCTAGTGGCTGAGTCCGCACAGGCATTGCCCTGTGATAACGGACCAGGAAGAGAGGTGTGAGCCCGGATGTGCATTGGATAAAAAGGAGCAACGCGGCTACAGATAAGCTGTTGAAGTTGAGTAAAGTAAACAGATACATTATGGGCATCACTAATAGCTCCCACGGCCTCCAGGACTCTTAGTGCTTGTACCACATAGACGGAGTCCGAAATGAGATTAAAAGGAAAAGAACACTGCTTAAAAACCTCAATAACAATTTGTAGTTCTACCCATTGTGGATTTCCTGGAGCAAATTGATGCTGGACAGGGGGAGAATCATTAATTACATAAGCTCCCATTCCAGACTTGGAACCATCAGTAAAAATATTAACAGCCCCCGGAATAGGACTGGGTGAAGTCACCTTAGGGAAAATGATGGGATGCTCTTTAACAAAATTGAGTAATGGATGGGAAGGGTAATGATTATCAATATCTCCTTGAAATGAGCAGCATAGAATAGCCCAGTTGTCTAGAGTAGCACACAAAACATTAAGTTGAGCTTTAGTGTAGGGTATGATAAGAGAAGAAGGCGACTGTCCGAAAAATTGAATGCTTTGTTGAATCCCTTTAAGTGCTAACGCTGCAACAGCATCAGGGTAGTATTCTAAGGATTTTCCTGGAGATACATGTGGGTGGATCCATAGTAAAGGCCCATCTTGCCATAGTACTCCAGTAGGCTGCCGCATAGTGGCAAGCACACATAACTGGAAAGGTTTATCACTCTGGAGCCTGTATAGAGTGGCATGCTGTATAGCTTCTTCTACTTTCATAAGGGCCGCTCTAGCCTCTTTGGTGAGGCTACGAGGGGAAGTAAGATCTGGATCACCCTTAAGAGTAGCATACAAGGGCTGAAGCACAATATTAGGAATATGTAAATATCCTCTTATCCAATTAATATCTCCCAGCAGTTTTTGAAAATCATTTAGAGTTTGGAGATCCTGAGTTCTTATGGTGATTTTTTGTGGTTTTAATTTGTCATACCCAATTGTTGCTCCCAAATACTTAATAAAATCCCCCGTTTGAACCTTTTCAGGTGCGATATGCAGTCCATATTGAGCTAACAGGTTTATTAGGTCTTTATAAGCCTCATTAACCCTTTGTTCTAATTTAGCAGCCAATAGTACATCATCCTTATAATGAATGATCTTAATGGAGGAATACTTTTGTCTGAGAGGTACGAGTGCCTTCCCCACATACATCTGACACATCGTAGGACTATTAGCCATGCCCTGCGGCAACACTACCCACTCAAACCTTTGATCTGGTTCCTCGTGGTTACACGAGGGAAGGGTGAATGCAAAACGCTGTGAGTCTTTAGGATGCAAAGGAATAGAAAAGAAACAGTCTTTAATGTCAATAGCAATAATATGCCAGCCCTGAGGAACAGAGGAGAGCAGAGGCAGCCCTCTTTGAATGGGCCCCATAAGTTGCATTTGAGCATTAACCGCTGGTAGATCATGCAGTAGGCGCCACTTCCCTGACTTTTTCTTAATGACAAATATGGGAGTATTCCAGGGAGAAGTAGAAGGTTGGATATGACCCAAGTCAAGTTGTTCTTTAACTAGGTCATGGGCTGCTGCCAATTTAACCGAGGGAAGAGGCCACTGAGGCACCCAAAGAGGCTCCTCGGTGAGCCATGTTATGGGTATTTGAGCCCCAGTGGCCCCTAGGAAAAACCCAGACCAAATCTGTTAAGCTTTTGATGACCTTGCATAGGATGCCTACGCCCCTGTAGGTGTTTTCCTAGTCCTAGACTTGGCCTATACCCCATATCTAGCATAATTTGTTGAGACACCGGGGAATAGTCATTGCTAAGAGTAAACCCCATGTCATTCATCAGATCACGGCCCCATAAAGAAACAGGCAAATCAAGTACATAAGGCTGAAAAGTACCATTATGTCCTTCCAGGTCCTTCCAAGATAGATGTCTACAGCTGATTTGAGGGGCTTGGGCATATCCAAGTCCTCTTAGGGATTGATCAGAAGTCTGCATTGGCCATCCCTTAGACCAGTCCTTAAGGGCTATAATGCTACGGTCCGCCCCTGTGTCCAGCAATCCCACAATAGATTTACCTTCTATGCTTAACTCCAAAGTGGGGCGATTGCTCATATTCAGTGACAAATAGGCACAATTTCCTCCGGTGGCACCAATCTCATCTCCCGTCCGTGACCTTGAGTCAGGAGGGAAGTGGGTATGCAAGCTAGGCAAAATTAGTAATTGAGCAATCCGATCCCCTGGAGAGATAGACACAATGCCCCTTGGAGCTTCCACCATAACCTTTACTGTCCCTACAGCATCAGGGCTGATGACTCCAGGGAAAACATGAAGACCTTGCAAGATAGAGGATGCACGTCCAATTAGCAAACCTACAGTGCCAGGTGGTAAAGGCCCTTTAAACTCAGTTTCTACCAATTGGACTCCCATCTTAGGTGTTAATACGAGTCTGGAGGTGGAACAGAGGTCCAATCCTGCGGCGCCTGTAGTGGCTCTCCGCGTTTCATGGGATGGCGTAGAGACGGCCATGTCTCGGGTTCGGGTGTGACATCCTCCATTGCCCCATATATTCGTGGGCCCTGGGGTCGGGGGCCCCGTTGGCCGTTTTTTGGCCCAGCTGAAACAGGCTGTCCATGGATGTCTCTCACTGATTTACACTCTCTTGCCCAATGTTTCCCCTTTTTGCATCTTGGATACAACCCCGGTAGACGAAGGCCATTGGAAGGGCCACCGTAAGGAGGTCCAGTAAAACTGTCTTTTTTGGGACATTCCCATCTGAAATGACCAGATTGACCACAATGGAAGCATGTTCTGGCACCAGGACCGCCCCCTTTGGCAATCCGAAGGACAGCAGCTGCAAGACCTGAATTAGTTAAAGGTCCTCCAATCTCTCTACACACCTTCATCCATGCTTCTATGCCCTTGTTTTTATAAGGAGTGATTGCTGCTTTACATTCCTTGGTGCATTGCTCAAAAACCAATTGCTTGATAAGGGGCATGGCTCTATCAGGATCCCCAAAAATCTTTCCAGCGGCATCTACCATACTTGCAACAAAATCTGAAAAGGGTTCTGTAGGGCCTTGTAGAATCTTGGTCAAATTACCAGATACCTCTCCTCTATTTGGAAGTGATTTCCATGCCCGAATGCAAATGCTGTTAATTTGGTCATATACCTCAAGAGGAAATCCTGTCTGTTGATTAGCAAATCTCCCCTGCCCCAAAAGCATATCCTTATCCCAAGCGGGGTGTCCCGCCGCATGGTTTTGGGCGGCCTGCTCTATTGCGCCCTCTAGCATAAATGCTTTCCAGTCCAAATATTTACCCGGGGAAACGCAAGCCCGAACAAGGCTAGCCCAGTCAGAGGGAGTCATGCAGTATCTAGACAAACCCTCCACCTGAGTTAGTGTGAAGGTGGCATCCACCCCATAAGTACGCACGGACTCCGCCAGGGTCTTCACAATTTTGAAATCTAAAGGTTCATGGAATCTTCCCCTATTGTCATCCTGAAAAACTGGATAAGCAAGACCCATCTCAGCATTAACAGCCCTCCATGTTTGGGCATGGAAAGCTCTCCCCGAAACACCCCCACCCCCACCGTACGGCGGTGGATCTGGAGGATCATTTTTCTTGAGCCCCTGTTTATTTCTGTTCCTTTCTCCCATACTTACACTCCCTAGCTGACAAGACAGCCTCCCAAGCTCCTCCTCCTCATCCTCCTCTTTCTCTGACCCACTTTCGCATGGGGGTGTGCGCAGCGCACTGAGATCTGGATACAATCGTCTCCTCCCCTGTTTCACATTCCGTACATTCCCATCCTTCTGAGATATCTCACTTCTTGCCGGAGACAGCCGTCTCCTCCCCTGTTTTATGCTCCGCACACTCCCATCCTCCTGAGATACCTCACTTTCTGCCGTCTCTGACTTCTCCTCATGTAATTGCTCTAAAACTTCCTGTCCTTTAGTAAGTGCTTCCTGACATCTGCCATCTGTGAGGCAACTACGGACCATCTTCCAAAGGGGTATCACCCCACCCTCTAATATGCCCTGCTCAGAAGCAACGTCAAGGTCTTTGCCTAATTTATCCCAGCTAGGTATAGTAAGGCTGCCCGAGAATGCAAACCACGGTGCAGCAATATCTGTCTTCTGTAAAAATCTCTCTAAAGTACTACGTTTCACTTCCAGGCCCTTGGAACGTAACAGGTCATCTAGGGCCAGGAGGAGCGGACTTGAAGATGCGACACCCATGACACAACAACAAAAGACGCACAAAAAACAAAAACGAGATGACACAACAAAAGAAACACAGAAAACAAAAGTGAAAGTACACAGTGCAGCTGCAATAAATATGAGGCTCTCTCTTTCTTTGTAGAGGAGCTGACCCCGCTTTGGACGCGGATCACACTTACTGGGACTATCCCTGCTTTGGTCGCAGATCCCACTTACCTGGGACTAACCGGTGCACCACCCCTGACTGACTGAAAGTTCTGGTTCCCGGGTCTCTGCGCCACTTGTCGCGACCCCTTGCCCGCAAGGAAGACGCAACTCGGGAATCTTCTCTCAGCAGTTTATTCAGGTCCTTGATACTATTTCTTCTTCTTCCCGGATGCCCCTCCCAGCCTTAATAAAGCACGTCAAGCCCCAATGCGAAGCTGCCACGTGGACTTTTCTCATAGGGTGCCAAGTCACAGCGTGCCAACTCATTCTGATAAGGAGTTGTTTGTCACAGACTACAGGGGAAACCAGCGCCATCTTATAATGGCGGCCACAGTTCACAGAAATGGCTCACCACAGGTTGTGTCTGAATCAGCCTCTTGGCCCTGTGTGAGGCTGTGTCTTAGATTGTCAGCACCTGATGGATTGAAGAAAGATCCCATGTGTGCATCCAAAGCCAAAATGGCCAAAAAGCAGTCATTGTGGATGAAGTCTCTCGCCTTCCTCTGTAAGGTTCCTGACCTCCATCAAGAGAGCATAGGGATCCTTTGGGTCAAATGAGTTCTTTAAAGCCCTGCAGAGGCTAGCCCATAGGTGCTTGGGTTTTCTCCTGACTCCAATTCACACAAAGAATCTATACCCCGCAGTCAGTAGGCCTCAAATTGGAGAAGCAGAGCAGTATTAAAGGCAGGCCTATTTGATCACTCCTGGTGCACAGGAAGGCTGTCCAGGCCACCCTGATATTAGGCAAATGAGGGGCAAGGGAGCTTATTGTGGACACTGTCTTGGGCTGCGCCCCTGATGGAAACCTCCAGCCAGAGGTTATGATGAGTGTGTATATGGAAGAAGATGAGGGCCATGTGGCAGTGTTTTGGTTGGACTTGTGGTCCTTTGTGTGGCGGTTGGAAGAGATGACTGGGTCCACCTTGGCGTGAACTCTGGTGTGATTCCCCTTGGAGACTGAGTTCTGGAACTGACCTCAGAGAAGTATTGCCATGAACTGTGTTGAGATTTTAGTAGGCCACGCATGAGAGTCGCCCTTGGAAACTGAGATCTAGGCCCAGGTTGGCTTTCCACAGAGCACTGGGAATCTCAGCCAGGATATCACATGATTTTATTCTTACAGACCTGGCAGCCATCGTTGAGAGTCAAAACACACATGGACCTCACATGGTAGACCTCAATGGGCCTGGCTTCATGCGACCTTTTGGCCACTCTTTGGGAAGCCTTGCTTGTGATTGTTCTCCAGAGCTTTCATTGAAATGAGCTTCCTCACCATTTAATGGTTCCTGAATGAATGGAAACCCACAGTGCCTCCAACTTCATCCTTGAATAATGGCTAGATAAATGCCAGGAAATTTTTAAGTTCCCATGTCCAGGTGGCACTGGAGAACCTTTGGATGTCCTGTTGCTGCTCAGGAGTGTACCAGACAGTGCCTTGATTGACTGGGTTTCATGAAAATGGTGTAGAACAGAGATGCCAGTAAGTTGGGGGTCTGCTGAGTAGTGGGCCTAGAGAAGTGGTGTGCAGGAGTGTGATAAGACATCTGTGGTAGGGCCATGTGGATGTGACATTGGCTTCCAAATGGCTTGTGACTGACATGGTGCAGCCGGCAGACACTTATATGTAAAGGCATCTTGTTATATGGAGAGGTTTCAGGGCAATGTTCAGAATCAGGTTGCTAGGGTCAAGGGGGCAAGCTCTGTGGGATAGAAGCCTGGTTGGTGCATTTTCCTGGGACCCTGACCCACCACACGTGACAGAACTCCCTCCAGCACTGTGTCCCAGTTGAACTCCTTGTATTTCATGAAGCAAATACCAAACTCCCAGTGCAGCAGCAAGAAACACCACGAAAAGTAGAGGAGGACCAAATGGCTTCACAGTCCACACGGGGAGACACTTAGCCTCCAGTGGCCACTGTGGACCTACAAAGAGAGAATTCAGCACTTCTGCCTCATGTTCATTGGAAAATCAGCAACCATGTCCTCCAGGTCACATAGATGCAGACCCAGCTTTGATGGTCTCACTACAAAGGAAGCTAAAGCTCCTGACAACAACATATATTTCAAGTGCCCAACCTCAGAGGCAGTTTCTCACGAAGTCTTTAGGCCAGCAGAGCTCCATGTTTGTGGAGTGTTTACCCTGTCCCTTACTTATGGAAACTCCTCTACCACCTCCAAGGTTGTGAACTCCTGAGCATTTTCCATTCCACATATGTATCCACAGATTTTCTAACTCTTCCCCTCGAGTTGCTTCTTCCTTGGGGCGAAGGTCATGTCAAGGCATTGTTCTGGATGAGAGTGGGAAGATTTTTGTGTAGCACGTATTTGCATACACATTGGATTCATTTCCTATTTTCCATTTGAAATACTGATTCCCTGACACTAACCCATACCCTACTAGACTCTGTCTATGAATCCTAATATGATGGAGAAAAAGAACCCAAACAGAATAGAAATACAAGCAGTTCAGAGGAGGCATGGTGTATAGTTGCACTTGCCTTTTGCATTATAAAGGGTAGGTGTTATAAATCGAGTCCAATTGAATAGAAATAGTTCTCCATGTGTTCTTAAAGTTAACAAATATGTGAATTCCTGTCTCCCTTTCTCTGTAGCCTATTCAGCACATGTATTTTTACATGCACATGAAGAATCCTACCTGGTATCCCACGTATATTCTTGTGAGGTGGCTGACTTGGCAGATACAAATTGTGAGAAGAGATCACTCCTCCCAAACGCTGTTGGAACTGAAAATTCAACATATGGGTGAGCTTCCTACTTGAACAACAGGATACAAAAATCCATGTTCAGTAAAATAAATACTTTTGGATCTGTGGATGATATATATTTCATCATGAATTTCGAAAGGCATATATATTTCGAATTTTTAATGTCTGTGTGTGTGTTTTGTGTGTGTGTGTATATATAGATATATACACACACACACACACACAAACTCTCTCCAGGTTTTTCAAAATATGAAATATATGTGTCTTATGAGACATTCCCTAAATTCATTCATGTTCATATATGTGGATTTATAATCAACTTTTCACAAGATTATTCTCAGAAATATTTATCCACCTGAAATACATATTTTTTTCCTAGTACTGAAAACTAACTTCAGTGGATGGTGCATAGAAATCCTAATCTTTCTACAGTAACTGACCCAGTTTAACATCAATGCAAGTACATTCCTATGAGACATGATGTGTATTTTGACGTTCATTTTTATTCAACACTGGTACCTTACTATTTCTTCAGCTGATGCACATCATAGGATGTATATTTCATCCTCAAGTTTAAAAATTTCTAGGCATTTGGTTCAATTTCAATCCCTTCCTGCTTCAGAACACATGTATTCCTCCATGTTTCTTGACTGGTTTGTTCATGAGACTTCTTTCCAAACACATGATTTTCCATTTCCATAATCACTTTGGAAGCAAAACTCACACACCCTTCAGGGTAAACCATAACCCTAATATTGCCATTAGATGTATAACTGGTAGGAATGAATGATTGTGTATCAATATAAGATTTCCTATATACTTTCAGATATCAACTCAATCCATTATTTAAATTGCAAGCAGTTATATTATTTATTCACAGTATGGTCTATTCATGCATTATCTCTATATTCATAGACCCAGGGTACACCTATTTGTACCCCCAAATACTAATTAATACGTCTTCAACATATTGCTCCCAGCAATGGTGGAAGAAATACTCATGTCACCTGATCTACATATACATTTTATCACTGTCATATTCTGGACACAAAATGCAAAGGTCACACTTATGATTGTAGCAAAGCCTAATTGGAAAGTGAGCATGGATTACTAAAAACTTCCTTCTCCAGGTTGCCTAATGCTCTCCAATGTCAATCCTATTGGTGACTACACACTTGTTTCTTCCTAAGATTATTCAAACTCAACCCTGTTGAAAATGTCTAATCCTATCACTCACCTTATACTTTGCCTGATTTCCTAATGTCTCTATTGATATCTGCTTTCCTACATATTTTTCCCCAGTTCATCATTGTGACTGACTCTTCACATGTGCTGACATTTACATTCACTCTCTAACCGACACCCAATTGCTAAAGAACTTTTGGTCCAAATTTTACACTCACTCTTCTTCCTAATCCTACCGACTAGCTTCCTAATCTTACCTACTATCCCTTTTTGACTGGATGTTCTCTTCTACATTCAATCATCCAAGGTACATGGTCCTATGCCATTGTATATCAATTTATCTGAGACATCTGGGCAGAATGTAATTCAAAGCTAAGTATCCCAATCAAGGGCCCAATGCCATTCTGGCCTTCAAATCTTACTTAGATTTCTGTTTTCATATATATATTTCACCTATATATGATTATAAATACCTCAGGTTCCCAATACCATTCTCCAACCAGCAGAATGATTCCTAACCCAAATCCAACATGTTCTTAACCCTAACCAGACACTGTTCCCTCAATCTAACTTTACAGAAGAGCAGGGACAGAGTTGGTCTTACAATACAGGAATGGAGGGCATCTTCCACCTGCTGAGAACCTCAAAGGTCCATGCAGAAATGAACCCTGGAGAAGATGTAGGCAGCTATGAAGGACCTGAGAGAGCAAAAGTCATCTTCCATGGCAAACAACCTGGTCAGGATGAAGGGATGTGTCTGAATGAGCCTCTCTCTTCTTAATGTAGACAAGATGGACCAAACCAGGCCTGTGTGGAGAGCTGTTCTTTGGTGCCTATGGTTGCTATTCCATTCTAACTTGTGAAAGTGTCACAGGAAGCAGGGGCAGCCTCCATCTCCTGGGAACCTTGCAAGCAACTGTTAGGACACAGTGGTTGCCAGGCAGTGACCTCATTCAGTTCCTGAAAGAAGTGACCTCACCTCACTTACTTGGTGATGGAACTCTCTGAACTTGGGATCCAGGAAGCCAGGCACTCAGAGGCAGTCCCAGCCCCAGTCCCAGTGGGCTCACTTGTTTGGATTTACCAAGGACAGAGTCAGTCTTCCTTGGTCCCTACTGATGTGAGGATGGATGGCCAAATGCCAGGAAAGCACTGAAGAGGGCCTTGCCTGAGAAAGCAGGTCGTGGCTCACCGCTGGCTCCTGACAACTTCACAGAGTTGGCCAAGGAGGCCAGATCTGAGACAGGACAGGCCATTTCGGGGCAACATAGTATGGCCCAGCAGTCAGACGACACTCCGGGTAGTCACAGACCTACTAGGGGGAAGGAGGTGCCTTTGTGGGTGTGGGGGTGAGTTTGTGGATTTTTCTCATGTTCTGAGAATAGGTAGGAAAGGCTGTGTGTTTGTTTGGAGTGGACTGTTTCCAGTAAGTCTTTTGACAATTCGAGTGTTTCTAAGTTTGTGTATCTCACTGTGTCCCTGGTTGTAGACATTAGAAAAGAGAATGCATCAATGGATGTGTCCTGTCTAGTAGAAAGCTTCCCAGTATTCATCCTGCCCAATTTATGAATGGACTGCGGCTTGCCTTATGGATGGGCAACACCTACTATCTTCCTAAGTTCCTGTTTTCTTCCTGCATTCTGGCCACTCTCCAGAATAGGCTCATGGTTTTGTGTCCAAGATATGTACCACCTCCAAGCTCTGTGACATGGCCATGTACTGGATAGCTGAAAGGAATGGTGAGCATCTCAGAAAACTCAGATATCAGTGGGACCAGTAAAGTCTCAGTGGAGAAAGCCTGCTTTGGGCCTTTTGCTTACCTATTGTTCTGTTGCCCTGAATGTCAGGAAGGCCTTTGCCTCAGGGCACCCCTTTGTGAAGCCTGAAGAAAACAGTTTTCAAATGGAAATGAATGGGCATCACCTGTGGCTCTTTGCTTCATTGCTTTGCAAGGGGATGTGTCTGAATCAGCCTCTTGGCCCTGTGTGAGGCTGTGGCTTAGATTGTCAGCACCTGATGGATTGAAGAAAGATCCCATGTGTGCATCCAAAGCCAAAATGGCCAAAAAGCAGTCATTGTGGATGAAGTCTCTCGCCTTCCTCTGTAAGGTTCCTGACCTCCATCAAGAGAGCATAGGGATCCTTTGGGTCAAATGAGTTCTTCAAAGCCCTGCAGAGGCTAGCCCATAGGTGCTTGGGTTTTCTCCTGACTCCAATTCACACAAAGAATCTATACCCCGCAGTCAGTAGGCCTCAAATTGGAGAAGCAGAGCAGTATTAAAGGCAGGCCTATTTGATCACTCCTGGTGCACAGGAAGGCTGTCCAGGCCACCCTGATATTAGGCAAATGAGGGGCAAGGGAGCTTATTGGGGACACTGTCTTGGGCTGCGCCCCTGATGGAAACCTCCAGCCAGAGGTTATGATGAGTGTGTATATGGAAGAAGATGAGGGCCATGTGGCAGTGTTTTGGTTGGACTTGTGGTCCTTTGTGTGGCGGTTGGAAGAGATGACTGGGTCCACCTTGGCGTGAACTCTGGTGTGATTCCCCTTGGAGACTGAGTTCTGGAACTGACCTCAGAGAAGTATTGCCATGAACTGTGTTGAGATTTTAGTAGGCCACGCATGAGAGTCGCCCTTGGAAACTGAGATCTAGGCCCAGGTTGGCTTTCCACAGAGCACTGGGAATCTCAGCCAGGATATCACATGATTTTATTCTTACAGACCTGGCAGCCATCGTTGAGAGTCAAAACACACATGGACCTCACATGGTAGACCTCAATGGGCCTGGCTTCATGCGACCTTTTGGCCACTCTTTGGGAAGCCTTGCTTGTGATTGTTCTCCAGAGCTTTCATTGAAATGAGCTTCCTCACCTTTTAATGGTTCCTGAATGAATGGAAACCCACAGTGCCTCCAACTTCATCCTTGAAAAATGGCTAGATAAATACCATGAAATTTTTAAGTTCCCATGACCAGGTGGCACTGGAGAACCTTTGGATGTCCTGTTGCTGATCAGCAGTGTACCAGACAGTGCCTTGATTGACTGGGTTTCATGAAAATGGTGTAGAACAGAGATGCCTGTAAGTTGGGTTCTGCTGAGTAGTGGGCCTAGAGAAGTGGTGTGCAGGAGTGTGATAAGACATCTGTGGTAGGGCCATGTGGATGTGACATTGGCTTCCAAATGGCTTGAGACTGACATGGTGCAGCCTGCAGACACTTATATGTAAAGGCATCTTGTTATATGGAGAGGTTTCAGGACAATGTTCAGAATCAGGTTGCTAGGGTCAAGGGGGCAAGCTCTGAGGGATAGAAAACTGGTTGGTGCATTCTCCTGGGACCCTGACCCACCACACGTGACAGAACTCCCTCCAGCACTGTGTCCCAGTTGAACTCCTTGTATTTCATGAAGCAAATACCAAACTCCCAGTGCAGCAGAAAGAAACACCACGAAAAGTAGAGGAGGTCCAAATGGCTTCACAGTCCACAAGGGGAGACACTTAGCCTCCAGTGGCCACTGTGGACCTACAAAGAGAGAATTCAGCACTTCTGCCTCATGTTCATTGGAAAATCAGAAACCATGTCCTCCAGGTCACATAGATGCAGACCCAGCTTTGATGGTCTCACTACAAAGGAAGCTAAAGCTCCTGACAACAACATATATTTCAAGTGCCCAACCTCAGAGGCAGTTTCTCACGAAGTCTTTAGGCAAGCAGAGCTCCATGTTTGTGGAGTGTTTACCCTGTCCCTTACTTATGGAAACTCCTCTACCACCTCCAAGCTTGTGAACTCCTGAGCATTTTCCATTCCACATATGTATCCACAGATTTTCTAACTCTTCCCCTCGAGTTGCTTCTTCCTTGGGGCGAAGGTCAAGTCAAGGCATTGTTCTGGATGAGAGTGGGAAGATTTTTGTGTAGCACGTATTTGCATACACATTGGATTCATTTCCTATTTTCCATTTGAAATACTGATTCCCTGACACTAACCCATACCCTTCTAGACTCTGACTATGAATCCTAATATGATGGAGAAAAAGAACCCAAACAGAATAGAAATACAAGCAGTTCAGAGGAGGCATGGTGTATAGTTGCACTTGCCTTTTGCATTATAAAGGGTAGGTGTTATAAATCGAGTCCAATTGAATAGAAATAGTTCTCCATGTGTTCTTAAAGTTAACAAATATGTGAATTCCTGTCTCCCTTTCTCTGTAGCCTATTCAGCACATGTATTTTTACATGCACATAAAGAATCCTACCTGGTATCCCACGTATATTCTTGTGAGGTGGCTGACTTGGCAGATACAAATTGTGAGAATTGATCACTCCTCCCAAACGCTGTTGGCACTGAAAATTCAACCTATTGGTGAGCTTCCTACTTGAACAACAGGATACAAAAATCCATGTTCAGTAAAATAAATATTTTTGGATCTGTGGATGATATATATTTCATCATGAATTTCGAATGGCATATATATTTCGAATTTTTAATGTCTGTGTGTGTGTTTTGTGTGTGTGTGTATATGTAGATACACACACACACACACACAAACTCTCTCCAGATTTTTCAAAATATGAAATATATGTGTCTTATGATACATTCCCTAAATTCATTCATGTTCATATATGTGGATTTATAATCAACTTTTCACAAGATTATTCTCAGAAATATTTATCCACCTGAAATACATATTTTTTTCCTAGTACTGAAAACTAACTTCAGTGGATGGTGCATAGAAATCCTAATCTTTCTACAGTAACTGACCCAGTTTAACATCAATGCAAGTACATTCCTATGGGACATGATGTGTATTTTGACGTTCATTTTTATTCAACACTGGTACCTTACTATTTCTTCAGCTGATGCACATCATAGGATGTATATTTCATCCTCAAGTTTAAAAATTTCTAGGCATTTGGTTCACTTTCAATCCCTTCCTGCTTCAGAACACATGTATTCCTCCATGTTTCTTGACTGGTTTGTTCATGAGACTTCTTTCCAAACACATGATTTTCCATTTCCATAATCACTTTGGAAGCAAAACTCACACACCCTTCAGGGTAAACCATAACCCTAATATTGCCATTGGATGTGTAACTGGTAGGAATGAATGATTGTGTATCAATATAAGATTTCCTATATACTTTCAGATATCAACTCAATCCATTATTTAAATTGCAAGCAGTTATATTATTTATTCACAGTATGGTCTATTCATGCATTATCTCTATATTCACAGACCCAGGGTACACCTATTTGTACCCCCAAATACTAATTAATACGTCTTCAACATATTGCTCCCAGCAATGGTGGAAGAAATACTCATGTCACCTGATCTACATATACATTTTATCGCTGTCATATTCTGGACGCATAATGCAAAGGTCACACTTATGATTGTAGCAAAGCCTAATTGGAAAGTGAGCATGGATTACTAAAAACTTCCTTCTCCAGGTTGCCTAATGCTCTCCAATGTCAATCCTATTGGTGACTACACACTTGTTTCTTCCTAAGATTACATATTCAACCTCAACCCTGTTGAAAATGTCTAATCCTATCACTCACCTTATACTTTGCCTGATTTCCTAATGTCTCTTTTGATATCTGCTTTCCTACATATTTTTCCCCAGTTCATCATTGTGACTGACTCTTCACATGTGCTGACATTTACATTCACTCTCTAACCGACACCCAATTGCTAAAGAACTTTTGGTCCAAATTTTACACTCACTCTTTTTCCTAAACATACCAACAAGCTTCCTAATCTTACCTACTATCCCTTTTTGACTGGATGTTCTCTTCTACATTCAATCATCCAAGGTACATGGTCCTATGCCATTGTATATCAATTTATCTGAGACATCTGTGCAGAATGTAATTCAAAGCTAAGTATCCCAATCAAGGGCCCAATGCCCTTCTGGCCTTCAAATCTTACTTAGATTTCTGTTTTCATACATATATTTCACCTACATATGATTATAAATATCGCAGGTTCCCCATATCATTCTACAACTAGCAGAATGATTCCTAATCCAAATCCAACATGTTCTTAACCCTAACCAGACACTGTTCCCTCAATCTAACTTTACAGAAGAGCAGGGACAGAGTTGGTCTTACAATACAGGAATGGAGGGGATCTTCCACCTGCTGAGAACCTCAAAGGTCCATGCAGAAATGAACCCTGGAGAAGATGTAGGCAGCTATGAAGGACCTGAGAGAGCAAAAGTCATCTTCCATGGCAAACAACCTGGTCAGGATGAAGGGATGTGTCTGAATGAGCCTCTCTCTTCTTAATGTAGACAAGATGGACCAAACCAGGCCTGTGTGGAGAGCTGTTCCTTGGTGCCTATGGTGGATATTCCATTCTAACTTGTGAAAGTGTCACAGGAAGCAGGGGCAGCCTCCATCTCCTGGGACCCTTGCAAGCAACTGTTAGGACACAGTGGTTGCCAGGCAGTGACCTCATTCAGTTCCTGAAGGAAGTGACCTCACCTCACTTCCTTGGTGATGGAACTCTCTGAACTTGGGATCCAGGAAGCCAGGCACCCAGAGGCAGTCCCAGCCCCAGTCCCAGTGGGCTCACTTGTTTGGATTTACCAAGGACAGAGTCAGTCTTCCTTGGTCCCTACTGATGTGAGGATGGATGGCCAAATGCCAGGAAAGCACTGAAGAGGGCCTTGCCTGAGAAAGCAGGTCGTGGCTCACCGCTGGCTCCTGACAACTTCACAGAGTTGGCCAAGGAGGCCAGATCTGAGACAGGACAGGCCATTTCGGGGCAACATACTATGGCCCAGCAGTCAGACGACACTCCAGGTAGTCACAGACCTACTAGGGGGAAGGAGGTGCCTTTGTGGGTGTGGGGGTGAGTTTGTGGATTTTTCTCATGTTCTGAGAATAGGTAGGAAAGGCTGTGTGTTTGTTTGGAGTGGACTGTTTCCAGTAAGTCTTTTGACAATTCGAGTGTTTCTAAGTTTGTGTATCTCACTGTGTCCCTGGTTGTAGACATTAGAAAAGAGAATGCATCAATGGATGTGTCCTGTCTAGTAGAAAGCTTCCCAGTATTCATCCTGCCCAATTTATGAATGGACTGCGGCTTGCCTTATGGATGGGCAACACCTACTATCTTCCTAAGTTCCTGTTTTCTTCCTGCATTCTGGCCACTCTCCAGAATAGGCTCATGGTTTTGTGTCCAAGATATGTACCACCTCCAAGCTCTGTGACATGGCCATGTACTGGATAGCTGAAAGGAATGGTGAGCATCTCAGAAAACTCAGATATCAGTGGGAACAGTAAAGTCTCAGTGGAGAAAGCCTGCTTTGGGCCTTTTGCTTACCTATTGTTCTGTTGCCCTGAATGTCAGGAAGGCCTTTGCCTCAGGGCACCCCTTTGTGAAGCCTGAAGAAAACAGTTTTCAAATGGAAATGAATGGGCATCACCTGTGGCTCTTTGCTTCATTGCTTTGCAAAGGGATGTGTCTGAATCAGCCTCTTGGCCCTGTGTGAGGCTGTGGCTTAGATTGTCAGCACCTGATGGATTGAAGAAAGATCCCATGTGTGCATCCACAGCCAAAATGGCCAAAAGCAGTCATTGTGGATGAAGTCTCTCGCCTTCCTCTGTAAGGTTCCTGACCTCCATCAAGAGAGCATAGGGATCCTTTGGGTCAAATGAGTTCTTCAAAGCCCTGCAGAGGCTAGCCCATAGGTGCTTGGGTTTTCTCCTGACTCCAATTCACACAAAGAATCTATACCCCGCAGTCAGTAGGCCTCAAATTGGAGAAGCAGAGCAGTATTAAAGGCAGGCCTATTTGATCACTCCTGGTGCACAGGAAGGCTGTCCAGGCCACCCTGATATTAGGCAAATGAGGGGCAAGGGAGCTTATTGGGGACACTGTCTTGGGCTGCGCCCCTGATGGAAACCTCCAGCCAGAGGTTATGATGAGTGTGTATATGGAAGAAGATGAGGGCCATGTGGCAGTGTTTTGGTTGGACTTGTGGTCCTTTGTGTGGCGGTTGGAAGAGATGACTGGGTCCACCTTGGCGTGAACTCTGGTGTGATTCCCCTTGGAGACTGAGTTCTGGAACTGACCTCAGAGAAGTATTGCCATGAACTGTGTTGAGATTTTAGTAGGCCACGCATGAGAGTCGCCCTTGGAAACTGAGGTCTAGGCCCAGGTTGGCTTTCCACAGAGCACTGGGAATCTCAGCCAGGATATCACATGATTTTATTCTTACAGACCTGGCAGCCATCGTTGAGAGTCAAAACACACATGGACCTCACATGGTAGACCTCAATGGGCCTGGCTTCATGCGACCTTTTGGCCACTCTTTGGGAAGCCTTGCTTGTGATTGTTCTCCAGAGCTTTCATTGAAATGAGCTTCCTCACCATTTAATGGTTCCTGAATGAATGGAAACCCACAGTGCCTCCAACTTCATCCTTGAAAAATGTCTAGATAAATACCATGAAATTTTTAAGTTCCCATGACCAGGTGGCACTGGAGAAACTTTGGATGTCCTGTTGCTGATCAGGAGTGTACCAGACAGTGCCTTGATTGACTGGGTTTCATGAAAATGGTGTAGAACAGAGATGCCAGTAAGTTGGGGCCTGCTGAGTAGTGGGCCTAGAGAAGTGGTGTGCAGGAGTGTGATAAGACATCTGTGGTAGGGCCATGTGGATGTGACATTGGCTTCCAATTGTCTTGTGACTGACATGGTGCAGCCGGCAGACACTTATATGTAAAGGCATCTTGTTATATGGAGAGGTTTCAGGACAATGTTCAGAATCAGGTTGCTAGGGTCAAGGGGGCAAGCTCTGTGGGATAGAAGCCTGGTTGGTGCATTCTCCTGGGACCCTGACCCACCACACGTGACAGAACTCCCTCCAGCACTGTGTCCCAGTTGAACTCCTTGTATTTCATGAAGCAAATACCAAACTCCCAGTGCAGCAGTAAGAAACACCACGAAAAGTAGAGGAGGACCAAATGGCTTCACAGTCCACACGGGGAGACACTTAGCCTCCAGTGGCCACTGTGGACCTACAAAGAGAGAATTCAGCACTTCTGCCTCATGTTCATTGGAAAATCAGCAACCATGTCCTCCAGGTCACATAGATGCAGACCCAGCTTTGATGGTCTCACTACAAAGGAAGCTAAAGCTCCTGACAACAACATATATTTCAAGTGCCCAACCTCAGAGGCAGTTTCTCACGAAGTCTTTAGGCCAGCAGAGCTCCATGTTTGTGGAGTGTTTACCCTGTCCCTTACTTATGGAAACTCCTCTACCACCTCCAAGGTTGTGAACTCCTGAGCATTTTCCATTCCACATATGTATCCACAGATTTTCTAACTCTTCCCCTCGAGTTGCTTCTTCCTTGGGGCGAAGGTCATGTCAAGGCATTGTTCTGGATGAGAGTGGGAAGATTTTTGTGTAGCACGTATTTGCATACACATTGGATTCATTTCCTATTTTCCATTGGAAATACTGATTCCCTGACACTAACCCATACCCTACTAGACTCTGTCTATGAATCCTAATATGATGGAGAAAAAGAACCCAAACAGAATAGAAATACAAGCAGTTCAGAGGAGGCATGGTGTATAGTTGCACTTGCCTTTTGCATTATAAAGGGTAGGTGTTATAAATCCAGTCCAATTGAATAGAAATAGTTCTCCATGTGTTCTTAAAGTTAACAAGTATGTGAATTCCTGTCTCCCTTTCTCTGTAGCCTATTCAGCACATGTATTTTTACATGCACATGAAGAATCCTACCTGGTATCCCACGTATATTCTTGTGAGGTGGCTGACTTGGCAGATACAAATTGTGAGAAGAGATCACTCCTCCCAAACGCTGTTGGCACTGAAAATTCAACCTATGGGTGAGCTTCCTACTTGAACAACAGGATACAAAAATCCATGTTCAGTAAAATAAATACTTTTGGATCTGTGGATGATATATATTTCATCATGAATTTCGAAAGGCATATATATTTCGAATTTTTAATGTCTGTGTGTGTGTTTTGATATATACACACACACACACACACACAAACTCTCTCCAGATTTTTCAAAATATGAAATATATGTGTCTTATGATACATTCCCTAAATTCATTCATGTTCATATATGTGGATTTATAATCAACTTTTCACAAGATTATTCTCAGAAATATTTATCCACCTGAAATACATATTTTTTTCCTAGTACTGAAAACTAACTTCAGTGGATGGTGCATAGAAATCCTAATCTTTCTACAGTAACTGACCCAGTTTAACATCAATGCAAGTACATTCCTATGGGACATGATGTGTATTTTGACGTTCATTTTTATTCAACACTGGTACCTTACTATTTCTTCAGCTGATGCACATCATAGGATGTATATTTCATCCTCAAGTTTAAAAATTTCTAGGCATTTGGTTCACTTTCAATCCCTTCCTGCTTCAGAACACATGTATTCCTCCATGTTTCTTGACTGGTTTGTTCATGAGACTTCTTTCCAAACACATGATTTTCCATTTCCATAATCACTTTGGAAGCAAAACTCACACACCCTTCAGGGTAAACCATAACCCTAATATTGCCATTGGATGTGTAACTGGTAGGAATGAATGATTGTGTATCAATATAAGATTTCCTATATACTTTCAGATATCAACTCAATCCATTATTTAAATTGCAAGCAGTTATATTATTTATTCACAGTATGGTCTATTCATGCATTATCTCTATATTCATAGACCCAGGGTACACCTATTTGTACCCCCAAATACTAATTAATACGTCTTCAACATATTGCTCCCAGCAATGGTGGAAGAAATACTCATGTCACCTGATCTACATATACATTTTATCACTGTCATATTCTGGACGCATAATGCAAAGGTCACACTTATGATTGTAGCAAAGCCTAATTGGAAAGTGAGCATGGATTACTAAAAACTTCCTTCTCCAGGTTGCCTAATGCTCTCCAATGTCAATCCTATTGGTGACTACACACTTGTTTCTTCCTAAGATTACATATTCAACCTCAACCCTGTTGAAAATGTCTAATCCTATCACTCACCTTATACTTTGCCTGATTTCCTAATGTCTCTTTTGATATCTGCTTTCCTGCATATTTTTCCCCAGTTCATCATTGTGACTGACTCTTCACATGTGCTGACATTTACATTCACTCTCTAACCGACACCCAATTGCTAAAGAACTTTTGGTCCAAATTTTACACTCACTCTTTTTCCTAAACATACCAACAAGCTTCCTAATCTTACCTACTATCCCTTTTTGACTGGATGTTCTCTTCTACATTCAATCATCCAAGGTACATGGTCCTATGCCATTGTATATCCATTTATCTGAGAAATCTGTGCAGAATATAATTCAAAGCTAAGTATCCCAATCAAGGGCCCAATGCCCTTCTGGCCTTCAAATCTTACTTAGATTTCTGTTTTCATACATATATTTCACCTACATATGATTATAAATATCGCAGGTTCCCCATATCATTCTACAACTAGCAGAATGATTCCTAATCCAAATCCAACATGTTCTTAACCCTAACCAGACACTGTTCCCTCAATCTAACTTTACAGAAGAGCAGGGACAGAGTTGGTCTTACAATACAGGAATGGAGGGGATCTTCCACCTGCTGAGAACCTCAAAGGTCCATGCAGAAATGAACCCTGGAGAAGATGTAGGCAGCTATGAAGGACCTGAGAGAGCAAAAGTCATCTTCCATGGCAAACAACCTGGTCAGGATGAAGGGATGTGTCTGAATGAGCCTCTCTCTTCTTAATGTAGACAAGATGGACCAAACCAGGCCTGTGTGGAGAGCTGTTCCTTGGTGCCTATGGTAGATATTCCATTCTAACTTGTGAAAGTGTCACAGGAAGCAGGGGCAGCCTCCATCTCCTGGGACACTTGCAAGCAACTGTTAGGACACAGTGGTTGCCAGGCAGTGACCTCATTCAGTTCCTGAAGGAAGTGACCTCACCTCACTTCCTTGGTGATGGAACTCTCTGAACTTGGGATCCAGGAAGCCAGGCACCCAGAGGCAGTCCCAGCCCCAGTCCCAGTGGGCTCACTTGTTTGGATTTACCAAGGACAGAGTCAGTCTTCCTTGGTCCCTACTGATGTGAGGATGGCCAAATGCCAGGAAAGCACTGAAGAGGGCCTTGCCTGAGAAAGCAGGTCGTGGCTCACCGCTGGCTCCTGACAACTTCACAGAGTTGGCCAAGGAGGCCAGATCTGAGACAGGACAGGCCATTTCGGGGCAACATAGTATGGCCCAGCAGTCAGACGACACTCCGGGTAGTCACAGACCTACTAGGGGGAAGGAGGTGCCTTTGTGGGTGTGGGGGTGAGTTTGTGGATTTTTCTCATGTTCTGAGAATAGGTAGGAAAGGCTGTGTGTTTGTTTGGAGTGGACTGTTTCCAGTAAGTCTTTTGACAATTCGAGTGTTTCTAAGTTTGTGTATCTCACTGTGTCCCTGGTTGTAGACATTAGAAAAGAGAATGCATCAATGGATGTGTCCTGTCTAGTAGAAAGCTTCCCAGTATTCATCCTGCCCAATTTATGAATGGACTGCGGCTTGCCTTATGGATGGGCAACACCTACTATCTTCCTAAGTTCCTGTTTTCTTCCTGCATTCTGGCCACTCTCCAGAATAGGCTCATGGTTTTGTGTCCAAGATATGTACCACCTCCAAGCTCTGTGACATGGCCATGTACTGGATAGCTGAAAGGAATGGTGAGCATCTCAGAAAACTCAGATATCAGTGGGAACAGTAAAGTCTCAGTGGAGAAAGCCTGCTTTGGGCCTTTTGTTTACCTATTGTTCTGTTGCCCTGAATGTCAGGAAGGCCTTTGCCTCAGGGCACCCCTTTGTGAAGCCTGAAGAAAACAGTTTTCAAATGGAAATGAATGGGCATCACCTGTGGCTCTTTGCTTCATTGCTTTGCAAAGGGATGTGTCTGAGTCAGCCTCTTGGCCCTGTGTGAGGCTGTGGCTTAGATTGTCAGCACCTGATGGATTGAAGAAAGATCCCATGTGTGCATCCAAAGCCAAAATGGCAAAAAAGCAGTCATTGTGGATGAAGTCTCTCGCCTTCCTCTGTAAGGTTCCTGACCTCCATCAAGAGAGCATAGGGATCCTTTGGGTCAAATGAGTTCTTCAAAGCCCTGCAGAGGCTAGCCCATAGGTGCTTGGGTTTTCCCCTGACTCCAATTCACACAAAGAATCTATACCCCGCAGTCAGTAGGCCTCAAATTGGAGAAGCAGAGCAGTATTAAAGGCAGGCCTATTTGATCACTCCTGGTGCACAGGAAGGCTGTCCAGGCCACCCTGATATTAGGCAAATGAGGGGCAAGAGAGCTTATTGGGGACACTGTCTTGGGCTGCGCCCCTGATGGAAACCTCCAGCCAGAGGTTATGATGAGTGTGTATATGGAAGAAGATGAGGGCCATGTGGCAGTGTTTTGGTTGGACTTGTGGTCCTTTGTGTGGTGGTTGGAAGAGATGACTGGGTCCACCTTGGCGTGAACTCTGGTGTGATTCCCCTTGGAGACTGAGTTCTGGAACTGACCTCAGAGAAGTATTGCCATGAACTGTGTGGAGATTTTAGTAGGCCACGCATGAGAGTTGCCCTTGGAAACTGAGATCTAGGCCCAGGTTGGCTTTCCACAGAGCACTGGGAATCTCAGCCAGGATATCACATGATTTTATTCTTACAGACCTGGCAGGCATCGTTGAGAGTCAAAACACACATGGACCTCACATGGTAGACCTCAATGGGCCTGGCTTCATGCGACCTTTTGGCCACTCTTTGGGAAGCCTTGTTTGTGAGAGTTCTCCAGAGCTTTCATTGAAATGAGCTTCCTCACCATTTAATGGTTCCTGAATGAATGGAAACCCACAGTGCCTCCAACTTCATCCTTGAAAAAATGGCTAGATAAATACCATGAAATTTTTAAGTTCCCATGTCCAGGTGGCACTGGAGAACCTTTGGATATCCTGTTGCTGCTCAGGAGTGTACCAGACAGTGTCTTGATTGACTGGGTTTCATGAAAATGGTGTAGAACAGAGATGCCAGTAAGTTGGGGCCTGCTGAGTAGTGGGCCTAGAGAAGTGGTGTGCAGGAGTGTGATAAAACATCTGTGGTAGGGCCATGTGGATCTGACATTGGCTTCCAAATGGCTTGTGACTGACATGGTGCAGCCGGCAGACACTTATATGTAAAGGCATCTTGTTATATGGAGAGGTTTCAGGGCAATGTTCAGAATCAGGTTGCTAGGGTCAACGGGGCAAGCTGTGTGGGATAGAAGACTGGTTGGTGCATTCTCCTGGGACCCTGACCCACCACACGTGACAGAACTCCCTCCAGCACTGTGTCCCAGTTGAACTCCTTGTATTTCATGAAGCAAATACCAAACTCCCAGTGCAGCAGCAAGAAACACCACGAAAAGTAGATGAGGTCCAAATGGCTTCACAGTCCGCAATGGGAGACACTTAGCCTCCAGTAGCCACTGTGGACCTACAAAGAGAGAATTCAGCACTTCTGCCTCATGTTCATTGGAAAATCAGCAACCATGTCCTCCAGGTCACATAGATGCAGACCCAGCTTTGATGGTCTCACTACAAAGGAAGCTAAAGCTCCTGACAACAACATATATTTCAAGTGCCCAACCTCAGAGGCAGTTTCTCACGAAGTCTTTAGGCAAGCAGAGCTCCATGTTTGTGGAGTGTTTTCCCTGTCCCTTACTTATGGAAACTCCTCTACCACCTCCAAGCTTGTGAACTCCTGAGCATTTTCCATTCCACATATGTATCCACAGATTTTCTAACTCTTCCCCTCGAGTTGCTTCTTCCTTGGGGCGAAGGTCATGTCAAGGCATTGTTCTGGATGAGAGTGGGAAGATTTTTGTGTAGCACGTATTTGCATACACAATGGATTCATTTCCTATTTTCCATTGGAAATACTGATTCCCTGACACTAACCCATACCCTACTAGACTCTGACTATGAATCCTAATATGATGGAGAAAAAGAACCCAAACAGAATAGAAATACAAGCAGTTCAGAGGAGGCATGGTGTATAGTTGCACTTGCCTTTTGCATTATAAAGGGTAGGTGTTATAAATCTAGTCCAATTGAATAGAAATAGTTCTCCATGTGTTTTTAAAGTTAACAAATATGTGAATTCCTGTCTCCCTTTCTCTGTAGCCTATTCAGCACATGTATTTTTACATGCACATAAAGAATCCTACCTGGTATCCCACGTATATTTTGTGAGGTGGCTGACTTGGCAGATACAAATTGTGAGAAGAGATCACTCCTCCCAAACGCTGTTGGAACTGAAAATTCAACCTATGGGTGAGCTTCCTACTTGAACAACAGGATACAAAAATCCATGTTCAGTAAAATAAATATTTTTGGATCTGTGGATGATATATATTTCATCATGAATTTCGAATGTCATGTATATTTCGAATTTTTAATGTCTGTGTGTGTGTTTTGTGTGTGTGTGTATATATAGATATATATATACACACACACACAAACTCATTCCAGATTTTTCAAAATATGAAATATATGTGTCTTATGATACATTCCCTAAATACATTCATGTTCATATATGTGGATTTATAATCAACTTTTCACAAGATTATTCTCAGAAATATTTATCCACCTGAAATACATATTTTTTTCCTAGTACTGAAAACTAACTTCAGTGGATGGTGCATAGAAATCCTAATATTTCTACAGTAACTGACCCAGTTTAACATCAATGCATGTAGATTCCTATGGGACATGATGTGTATTTTGATGTTCATTTTTATTCAACACTGGTACCTTACTATTTCTTCAGCTGATGCACATCATAGGATGTATATTTCATCCTCAAGTTTAAAAATTTCTAGGCATTTGATTCACTTTCAATCCCTTCCTACTTCAGAACACATGTATTCCTCCATGTTTCTTGACTGGTTTGTTCATGAGACTTCTTTCCAAACACATGATTTTCCATTTCCAGAATCACTTTGGAAGCAAAACTCACACACCCTTCAGGGTAAACCATAACCCTAATATTGCCATTGGATGTATAACTGGTAGGAATGAATGATTGTGTATCAATATAAGATTTCCTATATACTTTCAGATATCAACTCAATCCATTATTTAAATTGGAAGCAGTTATATTATTTATTCACAGTATGGTCTATTCATGCATTATCTCTATATTCATAGACCCAGGGTACACCTATTTGTACCCCCAAATACTAATTAATACGTCTTCAACATATTGCTCCCAGCAATGGTGGAAGAAATACTCATGTCACCTGATCTACATATACATTTTATCACTGTCATGTTCTGGACACAAAATGCAAAGGTCACACTTATGATTGTAGCAAAGCCTAATTGGAAAGTGAGCATGGATTACTAAAAACTTCCTTCTCCAGGTTGCCTAATGCTCTCCAATGTCAATCCTATTGGTGACTACACACTTGTTTCTTCCTAAGATTACATATTCAACCTCAACCCTGTTGAAAATGTCTAATCCTATCACTCACCTTATACTTTGCCTGATTTCCTAATGTCTCTATTGATATCTGCTTTCCTACATATTTTTCCCCAGTTCATCATTGTGACTGACTCTTCACATGTGCTGACATTTACATTCACTCTCTAACCGACACCCAATTGCTAAAGAACTTTTGGTCCAAATTTTACACTCACTCTTCTTCCTAAACCTACCGACTAGCTTCCTAATCTTTCCTAGTATCACTTTGTGACTGGATGTTCTCTTCTACACTCAATCATCCAAGGTACAAGGTCCTATGCCATTGTATATCAATTTATCTGAGACATCTGTGAAGAATGTAATTCAAAGCTAAGTATCCCAATCAAGGGCCCAATGCCCTTCTGGCCTTCAAATCTTACTTAGATTTCTGTTTTCATACATATATTTCACCTACATATGATAATAAATATCGCAGGTTCCCAATACCATTCTACAACTAGCAGAATGATTCCTAACCCAAATCAAACATGTTCTTAACCCTAACCAGACACTGTTCCCTCAATTTAACTTTACAGAAGAGCAGGGACAGAGTTGGTCTTACAATACAGGAATGGAGGGGATCTTCCTCCTGCTGAGAACCTCAAAGGTCCATGCAGAAATGAACCCTGGAGAAGATGTAGGCAGCTATGAAGGACCTGAGAGAGCAGAAGTCATCTTCCATGGCAAACAACCTGGTCAGGATGAAGGGATGTGTCTGAATGAGCCTCTCTCTTCTTAATGTAGACAAGATGGACCAAACCAGGCCTGTGTGGAGAGCTGTTCCTTGGTGCCTATGGTGGATATTCCATTCTAACTTGTGAAAGTGTCACAGGAAGCAGGGGCAGCCTCCATCTCCTGGGAGCCTTGCAAGCAACTGTTAGGACACAGTGGTTGCCAGGCAGTGACCTCATTCAGTTCCTGAAGGAAGTGACCTCACCTCACTTCCTTGGTGATGGAACTCTCTGAACTTGGGATCCAGGAAGCCAGGCACCCAGAGGCAGTCCCAGTCCCAGTCCCAGTGGGCTCACTTGTTTGGATTTACCAAGGACAGAGTCAGTCTTCCTTGGTCCCTACTGATGTGAGGATGGCCAAATGCCAGGAAAGCACTGAAGAGGGCCTTGCCTGAGAAAGCAGGTCGTGGCTCACCGCTGGCTCCTGACAACTTCACAGAGTTGGCCAAGGAGGCCAGATCTGAGACAGGACAGGCCATTTCGGGGCAACATAGTATGGCCCAGCAGTCAGATGACACTCCGGGTAGTCACAGACCTACTAGGGGGAAGGAGGTGCCTTTGTGGGTGTGGGGGTGAGTTTGTGGATTTTTCTCATGTTCTGAGAATAGGTAGGAAAGGCTGTGTGTTTGTTTGGAGTGGACTGTTTCCAGTAAGTCTTTTGACAAGGCGAGTGTTTCTAAGTTTGTGTATCTCACTGTGTCCCTGGTTGTAGACATTAGGAAACAGAATGCATCAATGGATGTGTCCTGTCTAGTAGAAAGCTTCCCAGTATTCATCCTGCCCAATTTATGAATGGACTGCGGCTTGCCTTATGGATGGGCAACACCTACTATCTTCCTAAGTTCCTGTTTTCTTCCTGCATTCTGGCCACTCTCCAGAATAGGCTCATGGTTTTGTGTCCAAGATATGTACCACCTCCAAGCTCTGTGACATGGCCATGTACTGGATAGCTGAAAGGAATGGTGAGCATCTCAGAAAACTCAGATATCAGTGGGACCAGTAAAGTCTCAGTGGAGAAAGCCTGATTTGGGCCTTTTGTTTACCTATTGTTCTGTTGCCCTGAATGTCAGGAAGGCCTTTGCCTCAGGGCACCCCTTTGTGAAGCCTGAAGAAAACAGTTTTCAAATGGAAATGAATGGGCATCACCTGTGGCTCTTTGCTTCATTGCTTTGCAAAGGGATGTGTCTGAATCAGCCTCTTGGCCCTGTGTGAGGCTGTGGCTTAGATTGTCAGCACCTGATGGATTGAAGAAAGATCCCATGTGTGCATCCAAAGCCAAAATGGCAAAAAAGCAGTCATTGTGGATGAAGTCTCTCACCTTCCTCTGTATGGTTCCTGAGCTCCATCAAGAGAGCATAGGGATCCTTTGGGTCAAATGAGTTCTTCAAAGCCCTGCAGAGGCTAGCCCATAGGTGCTTGGGTTTTCCCCTGACTCCAATTCACACAAAGAATCTATACCCCGCAGTCAGTAGGCCTCAAATTGGAGAAGCAGAGCAGTATTAAAGGCAGGCCTATTTGATCACTCCTGGTGCACAGGAAGGCTGTCCAGGCCACCCTGATATTAGGCAAATGAGGGGCAAGGGAGCTTATTGTGGACACTGTCTTGGGCTGCGCCCCTGATGGAAACCTCCAGCCAGAGGTTATGATGAGTGTGTATATGGAAGAAGATGAGGGCCATGTGGCAGTGTTTTGGTTGGACTTGTGGTCCTTTGTGTGGCGGTTGGAAGAGATGACTGGGTCCACCTTGGCGTGAACTCTGGTGTGATTCCCCTTGGAGACTGAGTTCTGGAACTGACCTCAGAGAAGTATTGCCATGAACTGTGTTGAGATTTTAGTAGGCCACGCATGAGAGTTGCCCTTGGAAACTGAGATCTAGGCCCAGGTTGGCTTTCCACAGAGCACTGGGAATCTCAGCCAGGATATCACATGATTTTATTCTTACAGACCTGGCAGGCATCGTTGAGAGTCAAAACACACATGGACCTCACATGGTAGACCTCAATGGGCCTGGCTTCATGCGACCTTTTGGCCACTCTTTGGGAAGCCTTGTTTGTGAGAGTTCTCCAGAGCTTTCATTGAAATGAGCTTCCTCACCATTTAATGGTTCCTGAATGAATGGAAACCCACAGTGCCTCCAACTTCATCCTTGAAAAAATGGCTAGATAAATACCATGAAATTTTTAAGTTCCCATGTCCAGGTGGCACTGGAGAACCTTTGGATATCCTGTTGCTGCTCAGGAGTGTACCAGACAGTGTCTTGATTGACTGGGTTTCATGAAAATGGTGTAGAACAGAGATGCCAGTAAGTTGGGGCCTGCTGAGTAGTGGGCCTAGAGAAGTGGTGTGCAGGAGTGTGATAAAACATCTGTGGTAGGGCCATGTGGATCTGACATTGGCTTCCAAATGGCTTGTGACTGACATGGTGCAGCCGGCAGACACTTATATGTAAAGGCATCTTGTTATATGGAGAGGTTTCAGGGCAATGTTCAGAATCAGGTTGCTAGGGTCAAGGGGGCAAGCTCTGTGGGATAGAAGACTGGTTGGTGCCTTCTCCTGGGACCCTGACCCACCACACGTGACAGAACTCCCTCCAGCACTGTGTCCCAGTTGAACTCCTTGTATTTCATGAAGCAAATACCAAACTCCCAGTGCAGCAGCAAGAAACACCACGAAAAGTAGAGGAGGTCCAAATGGCTTCCAGTCCACACGGGGAGACTCTTAGCCTCCAGTGGCCACTGTGGACCTACAAAGAGAGAATTCAGCACTTCTGCCTCATGTTCATTGGAAAATCAGCAACCATGTCCTCCAGGTCACATAGATGCAGACGCAGCTTTGATGGTCTCACTACAAAGGAAGCTAAAGCTCCTGACAACAACATATATTTCAAGTGCCCAACCTCAGAGGCAGTTTCTCACGAAGTCTTTAGGCCAGCAGAGCTCCATGTTTGTGGAGTGTTTACCCTGTCCCTTACTTATGGAAACTCCTCTACCACCTCCAAGGTTGTGAACTCCTGAGCATTTTCCATTCCACATATGTATCCACAGATTTTCTAACTCTTCCCCTCGAGTTGCTTCTTCCTTGGGGCGAAGGTCGTGTCAAGACATTGTTCTGGATGAGAGTGGGAAGATTTTTGTGTAGCACGTATTTGCATACACAATGGATTCATTTCCTATTTTCCATTGGAAATACTGATTCCCTGACAATAACCCATACCCTACTAGACTCTGACTATGAATCCTAATATGATGGAGAAAAAGAACCCAAACAGAATAGAAATACAAGCAGTTCAGAGGAGGCATGGTGTATAGTTGCACTTGCCTTTTGCATTATAAAGGGTAGGTGTTATAAATCGAGTCCAATTGAATAGAAATATTTCTCCATGTGTTTTTAAAGTTAACAAATATGTGAATTCCTGTCTCCCTTTCTCTGTAGCCTATTCAGCACATGTATTTTTACATGCACATGAAGAATCCTACCTGGTATCCCACGTATATTCTTGTGAGGTGGCTGACTTGGCAGATACAAATTGTGAGAAGAGATCACTCCTCCCAAACGCTGTTGGAACTGAAAATTCAACCTATGGGGGAGCTTCCTACTTGAACAACAGGATACAAAAATCCATGTTCAGAAAAATAAATATTTTTGGATCTGTGGATGATATATATTTCATGATGAATTTCGATTGGCATATATATTTCGAATTTTTAATGTCTGTGTGTGTGTTTTGTGTGTGTGTGTGTGTGTGTGTATACACACACACAAACTCTCCAGATTTTCAAAATATGAAATATATGTGTCTTATTATACATTCCATTAATTCATTCATGTTCATATATGTGGATTTATAATCAACTTTTCACAAGATTATTCTCAGAAATATTTATCCACCTGAAATTCATATTTTTTTCCTAGTACTGAAAACTAACTTCAGAGGATGGTGCATAGAAATCCTAATCTTTCCACATTAACTGACCCAGTTTCACATCAATGCAAGTAGATTCCTATGGGACATGATGTGTATTTTGAAGTTTATTTTTATTCAACACTGGTACCTTACTAATTTTTCAGCTGATGCACATCAAAGAATATATATTTCATCCTCAAGTTTAAAAATTTCTAGGCATTTGGTTCACTTTCAATCACTTCCTGCTTCAGAACACATGTATTCCTCCATGTTTCTTGACTGGTTTCTTCATGAGGTTTCTTTCCAAACACATGATTTTCCATTTCCATAATCACTTTTGAAGCAAAACTCACACACCCTTCATGGTAAACCATAACCCTAATACTGCCATTAGATGTATAACTGGTAGGAATGAATGATTGTGTATCAATATAAGATTTCCTATATAGTTTCAGATATCAACTCAATCCATTATTTAAATTGGAAGCAGTTATATTATTTATTCACAGTAAGGTCTATTCATTCATTATCTCTATATTCATAGACCCAGGGTACACCTATTTGTACCCCCAAATACTAATTAATACGTCTTCAACATATTGCTCCCACAGTGGTGGAAGAAATACTCATGTCACCTGATCTACATATACATTTTATCACTGTCATGTTCTGGACACAAAATGCAAAGGTCACACTTATGATTGTAGCAAAGCCTAATTGGAAAGTGAGCATGGATTACTAAAAACTTCCTTCTCCAGGTTGCCTAATGCTCTCCAATGTCAATCGTATTGGTCACTACACATTTGTTTCTTCCTAAGATTACATATTCAACCTCAACCCTCTTGAAAATGTCTAATCCTATCACTCACTTTATACTTTGCCTGATTTCCTAATGTCTCTATTGATATCTGCTTTCCTACATATTTTCCCCAGTTCATCATTGTGACTGACTCTTCACATATGCTGACAATTACATTCACTCTCTATCCTACACCCTATTGCTAAAGAAGTTTTGGTCCAAATTTGATACTCACTCTTCTTCCTAAACCTACGGACTAGCTTCCTAATCTTACCTACTATCCCTTTTTGACTGGATATTCTCTTCTACTTTCAATCATCCAAGGTACTAGGTCCTATGCCATTGCATATCAATTTATCTGAGACATCTGTGCAGAATGTAATGCAAAGCTAAGTGTCCCGATCAAGGGCCCAATGCACTTCTGGCCTTCAAATCTTACTTAGATTTCTGTTTTCATACATATATTTCACCTATATATGATTATAAATATCGTAGGTTCCCAATACCTTTCTACTACTAGCAGAATGATTCCTAACCCAAATCGAACATGTTCTTAACCCTAACCAGACACTGTTCCCTCAGTCTAACTTTACAGAAGAGCAGGGACAGAGTTGGTGTTATAATACAGGAATGGAGGGGATCTTCCACCTGCTGAGAACCTCAAAGGTCCATGCAGAAATGAACCCTGGAGAAGATGTAGGCAGCTATGAAGGACCTGAGAGAGCAAAAGTCATCTTCCATGGCAAACAACCTGGTCAGGATGAAGGGATGTGTCTGAATGAGCCTCTCTCTTCTTAATGTAGACAAGATGGACCAAACCAGGCCTGTGTGGAGAGCTGTTCCTTGGTGCCTATGGTGGATATTCCATTCTAACTTGTGAAAGTTTCACAGGAAGCAGGGGCAGCCTCCATCTCCTGAGACCCTTGCAAGCAACTGTTAGGACACAGTGGTTGCCAAGGCAGTGACCTCATTCAGTTCCTGAAGGAAGTGACCTCACCTCACTTCCTTGGTGATGGAACTCTCTGAACTTGGGATCCAGGAAGCCAGGCACCCAGAGGCAGTCCCAGTCCCAGTCCCAGTGGGCTCACTTGTTTGGATTTACCAAGGACAGAGTCAGTCTTCCTTGGTCCCTACTGATGTGAGGATGGCCAAATGCCAGGAAAGCACTGAAGAGGGCCTTGCCTGAGAAAGCAGGTCGTGGCTCACCGCTGGCTCCTGACAACTTCACAGAGGTGGCCAAGGAGGCCAGATCTGAGACAGGACAGGCCATTTCGGGGCAACATAGTATGGCCCAGCAGTCAGACGACACTCCAGGTAGTCACAGACCTACTTGGGGGAAGGAGGTGCCTTTGTGGGTGTGGGAGTGAGTTTGTGGATTTGTCTCATGTTCTGAGAATAGGTAGGAAAGGCAGTGTGTTTGTTTGGAGTGGACAGTTTCCAGTAAGTCTTTTGACAAGGCGAGTGTTTCTAAGTTTGTGTATCTCACTGTGTCCCTGGTTGTAGACATTAGAAAAGAGAATGCATCAATGGATGTGTCCTGTCTAGTAGAAAGCTTCCCAGTATTCATCCTGCCCAATTTATGAATGGACTGCGGCTTGCCTTATGGATGGGCAACACCTACTATCTTCCTAAGTTCCTGTTTTCTTCCTGCATTCTGGCCACTCTCCAGAATAGGCTCATGGTTTTGTGTCCAAGATATGTACCACCTCCAAGCTCTGTGACATGGCCATGTACTGGATAGCTGAAAGGAATGGTGAGCATCTCAGAAAACTCAGATATCAGTGGGACCAGTAAAGTCTCAGTGGAGAAAGCCTGCTTTGGGCCTTTTGCTTACCTATTGTTCTGTTGCCCTGAATGTCAGGAAGGCCTTTGCCTCAGGGCACCCCTTTGTGAAGCCTGAAGAAGACAGTTTTCAAATGGAAATGAATGGGCATCACCTGTGGCTCTTTGAGTTCTCCATTCCAGGAACATGGGCTATCTCTCAATTTATCTAGATCTTTGTTTTATTTCATGAAGTTTTCTAGTTTTCCAAGAATAAAACTTGTACATAATTGTTTCTTGGCCTTGTAGCTAAGATCAAGCATAGAACTTTCATAAATTCTGTTGGCTTTATGACTAAGTTTTTTTTGGTATCAGTGATTGAACCCAGGGGTACTTAACCACAGAGCCACATCCCCTCCCCCTTTTACATTTTATTTTAAGACAGGATCTTGATAATTGCTTAGGGCCTCAATCGGTTCCAGAGGCTGGCCTTAAACTCACTCTCCTCCTGCCCCAGTCTCCTAAGTCACTAAAAATACAGGCCCGCATCAATGAACATGGCTTAGTATTGTTTTGTATTGTTTTTAGATGTTGGTGGTGCAGTAATAAGTGGTATTGTGTTATTCTGCTTATTGAGCTCCCTAGATCTGTGACTGCCATTGATTTTTAGAAAAAGCTTTTCTTTCTGCCCTTACTATTGCTACTCATTATTTCATATTTTCCATATGAAATTGTGTGCAGTTCTTTTTAGTTTTGTTTTCTTTCTCTTCTTCCACTTTCCATTTCAGCTTGAGAAAATTATTTATGTATTTATTTGTTTATTTATTTATTTACTTATTGGTACTGGGGATTGAACTCAGGGGCACTCAACCACTGAGCCACGTCTCCAGTCCTGTTTTGTATTTTATTTAGAGACAGGGCCTCACTGGGTTTCTTAGGGCCTTGCCATTTCTGAGGCTGGTTTTGAACTTGTGATCCTCCTGCCTCAGCCTCCCAAGCCAATGGGATAAGCTTGAGAAATCTTATTCGCATATCATCAGCCTCTCTGATTCTATCCTTGGTCATGTCCAGTCTTCAAAGCTTATTAAAAGCACTTCATTTTCATTGAGGTTATTTTTATTTCTATCATTTCCTTTTGATTCTTAGAATTTCCATCTCTCTGACTTCATTACTCATCTTTTCTTACATGTTTGTCTCCTTTCTCCAGCACAGCCTTTGACATATTAACCATTGTTATCTTAAATGCTCAATCCGATAATTCCAAAACTTATGTCATATTTGAGTCTGGGTCAGATTGTCTTTTCAGACTGTCTTTCCTTGACTTTCAGCATACCTTATAGTTCTTTGTTGAAAGTCAAACTTGATGGATTGGGTGAAAGGAACTGAAGGAAAGAGGCCTTCGGTTTGAAGCTTTATATTAATTTGGCTGAGACTTGGCTGAGTTCAGTGCTTGCTGTGGCTGTAGATGAGGCTTCAGATTCCTTGGATGCCCTTGTTATCTCCCCTGTTTTCCTTAGTGTCCCCAAGAACCGAGATGTGCAGCTCTCTCTGATGTGATCCACTGTTGTGATAATGGAGCCTTATTGACCGGTGGTTAGGAAGGTGGGGGGAGTGTTATATTATCTGGTGGCTGAATCTTAGTTCTAAGCCAGTCTGTGTCCCTAGATGTGAGTTTCCCAAGTGTCTCCCAGCTCCTCCTCCCTCCCCTTTGGTGAGATAATGAGGCTGGAGGGGGCTAGAGTTGGGGAAGTGCCTCCCAGCTAAGCAAATTGAGGCTCCTTTCTCCAAAGATGAGGCCTATGTTAGGGAGAATGCTCTGGATATATTTCAAAATTATTACTTTTCCTCTCCTGCTGACAGAGGCAGGAGGTGATTTTTCTTTTCTCTTCTCCATGAAAACCTGGTGAGTTTCACGGTGGTAGAACTCAGGCGAGGGTGGGATCCTTTCAACCATGCAGGCTCCAGAGTCTCACAACCTCACCCTGGTCCATGACCAGCCAGCGGCAAAACACCAAAATTACCATTTTAATATTTCTATTGGTTTGTGCTCCAGTAGCCTCTGCTCCTGTTGAACTGATCCCAGCTGTACCTCTGTCTCTTCAGATTCTGGGGTAATAATTTTCCCTGTGACCTCAATTCTCTGATGAACCCAAGAAAAATCAATTATTTTCCAGGTTGTTACGATTTTTTTTCTTATTGGGAGGACAGAAGGGACAACTTCAAACTCCTTGACAGGTTGCCGTGTAAACTGGAAGTCTGGCTTTTAAAGAAATAGCTGTCTTGCTGGCAGCTAATTGTAATACCTTAAAAAATGTACTATTCTGATTAACCAGGGGCCCACTGCCACTGAAAATCAATATGTTAGGTGAGTAACTAGTTCTGACTGATGTAATTTAATTCTATTTTAGGCGCTCCCAAATTCACTAAAGATAGCCCCACCTGAAAGTTTCCACTCCATTTGCACATATATTAGGCTGTTTCAAGCAGTGAGGATTCGGAAGCTTCCAAAACACCCATTTCACATTTCCTCGCTGGAATTGCCTGGCACGTTTCTCTGGTAAACCAGACACTGATAGGCAATTTGGCAGACATTGCACAAACAGCTTCCCTTAGTTCTGCCTCCACGGAGAAGCAATGCAGGCTGCTGTCTCCATTTACAACATTCTTCTAGGACACAGCTGCCAGCCTTCTTGCCAAAACAAATAGAACTGAGCCTTTGCTCTACCTCATGAACTAGCATTAACTATTTGCAGCCCAGAAAGATAAACTTTTTAAAAAACTTTTTGATAAGGGTGTTGAACATGGTAGAAGAGTGGCAACCACCATATAGGAGCTGCTCCCTAATGCTGAGTAAAAACCAGAGTCCCCTGGTGGCATGGTGAGGCAGATGGGCAGGGAAAGAGCACCGGGAGCAAGTTAGAGCCAGCCACAAGGTGGAACCCAGAAACACCAGTTCTTAGGATGGAAAGAGAAGAAAACGAATTCACTGCACCTGCGCCAGGTGCAGGGTGGCTCAGGGGGTAGGGAGCTCCCCTCCAGAGAGTTGAGAGTGTCCTAGTGAGTTTAAGAAGAAACAGACAGGATGGTCCTGCACACCCATAATCTGAGCAGAAAGAGCCTCATGAAGTGAGCTGGTGGGGCAGGGGGTCCCAGCGCTTCTCAGACCAGAGAGTGAATCAGGGACATGGTGGCAGCCTAGAGGGCGTCCTTGTTGAAACCCTTTGTGTGGGAGATGGCGACTCCTGTGGTTTTCCTTGATTTCCTTCTTTCTTCTATTTGTCCTGCAGAAGCAATGGCCACCTGTGCTTGACTTCCCTTGGGATAGGCGGCCACCCAAGCCTTGAGTCAGTCTGGGCTCAAGGTGACACTGTGGCCTGGACTTGGGAGAAGCCCTGGGCAGTGGCTGCTGGCCTTGCAAGTACAGAGCAGAGAAAAGCAAAGTGTACGTTTATGTGAAGCAGGCTCCCTGAACTCTGTGACAGGGGCAATGCTGACAGGGAGTAGCCGTGGGTCGGGACTGGTAGGAAGCCGCTTTCTGTAGCACCCTCCACAGGCTTGGCCACCCCAGGGCCTCTATGCCTAGAAGTGTCTGGAGATTTGTTGAAAACACGTGGGCACTTTCCACATTTCCCCCAATACAGGGACCAAGGCTCTCAGAACTAGGGGCACAAGAACAATCCAGATCAATTCACATGCTACCGGGGTGAGAGAACAGGCAAGCAGAACCTGCTAGACCTACCCTCCAGTCTCCAAGTACTAACACGCCATGATACCAAGGGTGAATTCAGCTGTGAAATGCACAACATTTCCCCAACGCTTGCTCCTGGAGCTCAGCATGACAAGTTTGGCATTTGGGACTAGAGCTGAAAAATGAATTAACTGTACAGTAATTGTGTCCCACAAACCTCCTTAGAGCTGAGGGACTCTAAAACCAAGCCTCAGACAGAAGTGTCTCCAATGGAAATGCCTCAGCAAGGAGAAAATGGGAGCACTTCCCGATTGCTGCTGCATTATCTGTTTTGTTGAAAGTGTTTTTCAAGTGTCTTTCTCACTGTTGTCTTTATAGTTCAATCTAATTTTATATATTTTTCAGCTAATTGGATTTTTACTGATACTTTTCTTTTCCATATTTGTTCTTTTTCCTTCTTTTTCATCCTTCTTTCTTTCCTCGTTTTATCTTCTCTCTGCCCTCTCCCACCTGTTTATGTCTTTCTTTTATTTTTACAATATAATTTAGTATTGACTGTATTATTATTAATGCTTAACTTTGCAGCCTATATTCTATATAATGATAATATATATAAAAGTCGATGATGATAATATATTCTATATTATTTGCCGCAGTCTGGCTGGGCACAAATCACGAGCCACTCAAGCAGGAACAAACTTTAATTTTGAACTCCACCAGCACACTCCACACATGCTCCCCAGGAACTCTCCCGAACACCACATGGCTCCTCCACCAACCGGAAATCCCTCCTCCGGCATTTCCCCAACCAATGTGAACTCTTCAGGAATCCCCGGGAGAGCTCAACTGGAACTCAACAGGAACTCCAAGAGAACTCAAAAGTCATCATTTAATGGCTTGCTGGCGTCACCTCTCAACCACTACTTCTGGCAAAATGCCATGCGTCATCCAGATTTGGCTGTGGCCCTCAACAATTATTATCATCAACTTTTTTATTGCCTACTAGAATAGTAGAGATTAGACACTTTGATTGTGCTGTTTGGATGTCTCCATGCTACGATATCCCCCGGCTCAGGGCGTACTGAGAGAGCTGCTCACTAAGTGACTGTCACCTGACAGGGGAAGAGGAAGGTATCACAACAGAGGTGCAAACAACAGAGATCCTCAGAAACACAAGCAAACAAGCCAAAAACGACTCCCCAAACCTTGTAACCCCTAAATAACTGAATCCACAGATATAGAAGTAGATGCATTGGTGGACAACTCATTTTAAAACTTGACTGTTAAAACAATCAATGACTTAGAATAAGATCAAAGTAATCTAACTAAGGAGAACTCACAGATTCTAAAGAAACATTTCAATAAAGAGATTTTTGAAGAACCAAACAGAAGTCTTGGATACAAAAGGCATAATAAGTCAAATAAAAAACTCAGTTGAAAATCTCTCCAAGAGAGAAGTAGAAGACAGAATCTCAGAGCTTGAAGACCAGATGGACACACTTGAGTATTCAAACAGTATTAAAGAAAAAAAAAAGCATCTATGATCAGAATAGTGAAGAACTCTGGGACAATATTAAGAAGCCTAAATTAGCCTTACAGGTATTGAGAAAGGAACATAGAGCTAAACTAATGACATTGATAAGCTATTCAGCAAAATAATAGAAGAAAAATTTCTAAACTTTAGAAATGATACAGACATATAGACACTAGAGGCATTTAGAACCCCAAATAAACAAGATGAGAAAAGACCTTCTCCACAACACTTGATTAAAATATAGAAGACCCAGAACAAAGATAAAGTGGCAAGAAATTAATGCAGGTCATAGTTAGAGTAAAACCAATCAAAACAACAGAAGATTTCTCAATAGAAATCTTAAAGTCCAGTAGAACTTGGAATGATATATTTTAAGCCCTGAAAACAAAACAAAACAAAATAAAAACCTAACAACCAAGATTGCTGTATCCAGAAAAACTATCCTTCAGAATCGAAAACAGAAAAGAAACAAACAAACAATCAAACAAACAAAAACTTCCAAGCCAGGCATGGTGGAGCATGCCTGTAATCCCAGCAGCTCAGGAGGCTGAGGCAGAAGGATAGAGAGTTCATAAACAGCTCAGCAACTTAGCAAGGCCCTAAGCAACTTAGTGAAGCTCTAAGTAACTTAGTAATACCCTGTCTCAAAATATAGAAATAGAAACAGCTTGGGATATGGCTCAGTGGTTAAGTACCTCTGGGTTCAACCCCCTAGTATCAATACAATAAAATAAAACAAAATAAAAATTAAAACCCCAAAGCAAAAAACCTTCCAAGATAAGCTAAAACTAAAAAAATTAGTGACTAATACAGCATTTCAGGATATACTTACAAGAATCTTGCAATAGAAGACAAACACACACACACACACACACACACACATACAACAACAACAAACAAACAAGAGAACTTGGGAAAGAATCAATCTCATTAGAAGAGTAGATAAATAAACAAGAATTAGGATTGAAGCAAAATTAGAAATGATTCAAAATGGCAGGAATTAATACATAACAACACTGAATGTAAATCTATTAATTTCTTCAATTAAAAGACATAGACTCTCAGAGTGGTTTCAAACAAGACCCATATATTTTTTGCCTGTAAGAAACACACTTCATGGACAAAGATGTCCACAGGCTCAAAGTGAAAGACTAGAACATGTTATTCCATGCAAATAAACCTGAATGTAAGCAGGATTAGCAACTCTCTGAGCTTGAGCAGACCTCAAGCCAAAATTAAAAGAGACAAAGAAGGTCACAGATACTGGCAAAGGGAGCAATACAACAAGAAGATATAATGCCAGTAAATATTTTTGCCCCAAATATTGGTGCAACTAATCGCATAAAATAAACTCTTAACCATAAAGTTTTAGTACAATAATACTGGGTGATTTCAATATACCTCACTCACGAATGTATAGTTCATCCAAACATAAAATCAATTAAAACATACTATCAATTAAATGGACTTAATGTCATCTACATAACATTCCATCCCATAACAATTGGATATTTTATTTTCAGATAATTATGGAATTTTCTTCAAAACAGATCAAATTTTAGACCACAAACTTGGCCTATTTTGGAAAGCTATTAAGGACTATGTTGAAAAACAAATTATGTTACATTAAATTGGAAAATCTAGAAGAAATGGATAAATTTCTAGACATGTATGACCTACCAAATTGAACCAAGAAAATGTAGAAAACTGAAACAGACCCGTAACAAGCAATCAGAGTGAAGCAGTAATATAAACCTTCCAACAAAGAATGGAAAATGGATTTTCAGCTGAGTTCTACCAGACCTTTAAAGAAACTAATGTTAATGCTCCTCAGATTATTCCATGAAATAGAAAGAGAGGGCACTCTTCCAAATTCATTCTATGAAGTCATATCACATTCATACCAAGACCAGATAAGGACACATCAAGGAAAAGAAAATTACAGGGTAATATCATTGATCAACATAGGTACAACAATCCTTAATAAAAACATTAGCAAATAGAATTCAACAACATCCTGAAAAGATATAGAATATGATGAAGTTGGTTTTATTGTAGGGATGTAAGGATGTTTCAACATATGCAAAATAATAAACCTAATATGCTGTATAAATAGGATCTGGTACAAAGATCACACGATTATCTCAATAGGTTCAGAAAAAGCCTTCAAAAATTTAACACCAGTTTCTGATAAAAACCTTGAAAAAATAGAAATGCAAGAAACTTACCTCAATATCATAAAGATTATCTATGACAACCCAAAGCCAGCAGCATACTGAATGTGGAAAAACTGAAAGCACTTCATCTAAACTCAGGAACAGGACAAGGATTCCACCCTCATGATTCTTTTTCCAAATAATACTTGAAACTTTTGCCAGAGTAATTATGCAAGAGAAGCCAAGAAAAGGGATACAAATAGGAAATAAATTTTCTCTATTTGTAGATGATATGATCCTATACTTGGGACACCTCCATCCCCTGCCAATAAATAAATAAATAAATAAATAAATAAATAAAACCCTCCTCCAGAATATATCTAGAGCTGATAAACAAATTCATCTAAGTAGCAGACACAATACCAACATACAAATGTCAATAGCTTTTCTCTACATCAATAATGAATCTTCTGAGAAAGAATCCAGGAGAAAAATGCTGTTCACAATGACTTAAATGATAAAAACAATAATAAATCTAACCAAAGAATTGAAATATCTATACAGTGGAAATCATAGAACATTGAAAAAAGAATTCAAAGAAGACACCAGAAGATGGAAAGACCATCCCACCCCATAGGCATAAACAGAATTAATATGGCTAAAATGGCCATACTAACAAAATCCATCTACTGATTCAACGAAATTATCATCAAAATGCCAATTGCATTCTTCTCATAATTAGGAAAAAAATCCTAAAATTCATATGGAAGAATGAAAGACCTCAAGTAGCCCAAGAAATTCTTCACACACAAAAAAGTAAATTTGGAGACACCACAATATTCAATTTCAAATTATATGACAGAGCCTTAGTAAAAAAAAAAAAAAAAATCAGCATTGTACTGGAAATAAAGAAACGAAAAAACAATAAAACAAACCAGATGTGAAGACCAATGGAATAGAAGATACAAATTCACACAGTTATAGTCATCTGATTCTTTACAAAGGAGCCAAAGATGTTGGATAAAATATAGTTTTCTTTTTAAACAAACGATGCTAGGAAAACTGGATATCCATCTATAGAAGAATGAAACTAGAACTCTCTCTCATCCTGCACAAAAACAACTCAAAATAGATCAGAGGCATAGGAATAAGCTCAGAAACTTTGCAAGTGCTAGAAAAGAACCTAGGAAAAGCCTCCAACATGTAGGTGTAGGCAGCCATTTCCACGTAGAATTCCTATAGTTCAAGGAATCATACCAAGAATTAATAAATGAGATGGCACCAAACTCAAAAGCTTCTGCACAGCCAAGTAAATAACCAACAGCATGAAGAGAGAGCCTACAGAATGGGAGAAAATCTTTGCCAGCTACTCTTCTGACCATGAATTGTGATCCAGATATCTAAAGAGCTCAAAAAAAAAAAAAAAAAAAGCCAAAAGACCCATTCAATAAGCAGGCAAATGAATTAAACAGACACTTCTCAAAAGAAGTACAAATTGTCAATGGCATGAAAAAAAAATGTTCTTCACTGTTAGCCATCAGAGAAATGCAAATCAAAACTACACTGAGATGCCATCTCACTTCAGTCAGAATGGCAATCTTCAGCAATAGAAATGACAATAAATTCTGGTAAAAATGTCAAGGCAAAGACAGCCCTTGCACACTGCTGGTGGGAAGGTGAATTAACACAGCTACCCTGGAAACCATGACGGAGCGCCTACAACAAACTAAAAATGAAACGATGATATTACCCAGAAAAGGTGGTATATGTACACAGTGGGTTTTATTTGGCCCTAAAGAAGAACAAAATGTTGTCATTTGCAGGAACATAGGTGGAACTAGAGAGCAGTATGTTAAGCACGATGAGTCAGAAACAGACAAGTCCTGTACATTTTCTCTGGTATGCGGAGCTATGGAGAAGAAAGGAAATGAAAGTCATTTTTGAAAATAGAAAGGAGACCATCAGAGGAGAGGATAGAGAACATGGGGAAGGAGGAGAGGAGGAGGAGGAGGAGGGGAGAGGTAGGGAAATGAAATGGATCCAATTATGTTATGTGTACATGTGACTATGACACAATGAGAGCCACTCTTCTGTATAGTTAAGATGCACCAATAAAATTTAAGAAATCAAAAATACTTTTGTACTTCTTTTTAATTTTTTTAAAAAATGTCATTCCCATATATTAATCCCTTGTCAATCTCAATTTGCCCGGTTGTTATTTTGACATGTAAACATTGAAGACCATCCAGCATTTTATGGTCTATATTGTTCATCTCCCACTATGACCAAAAAGCCAAAATTTTTGTGTTGAACCATGGAGGTGCAATATAAAGAAAGAAATAAGGTTTAGCATGATCTCCTCATTTGTGAGTAGAAGACTGGATTTGAGAACGTGTTCATAAGCAGAGCATCATCTGTCCTAAAGCCAAACTGTCACATAAATATTTTTGCCAGCTATGTAAAAACAAAGTTCAAGTGAAAAATGAAATCATCTTGGAAGCACTAAAGCCTGCGTCAAGCATCTTAAGAAAAGCTGCTGTGTGGATATCACAAAGTGTGGGGGGAATTCGCCTGGCTGGTTCATGGAGCTGCAGCTACGTCACCTGAGCCTTTGAAGATGACCTGGGAGGGAGGCTGTCGGTGGAGATTCAGTTGTAAACAGGGGGAGACGTTCTAGGAAGGTTGACCAGAAATGGATTTGTCACAAGAGTTACAGATGGAGACATTTGGGGGATGACTTCCAAAGTCACAGCAAAACCAGGCCACTAAGGAGGGTGCTGTGCCTGCTGTCATTGAGAAGCTCTAGAGCCCAGAAGCTGTTTCTAGAGCTACGAGCTCCAGAAACACACCATCTCCACCTTGACCCGGAAGCCACGAATGGGTGACCAACTCCAGCTCCAGCCCAAGTCGAGCAGGAGTGCCTCTGACGAGTGAGACCTAAATAGCTCCTGGCCTCTACCCACCAGAAAATCTTAAGGATGTGACTTTCCGCTTCCTAGATTCCAAGAGAAGGTGTCCGGGATGAACCACCCTTGGCATTGGTCAGAGGCATTACCTGGTGGAAGATATCTGATCTTTTTTCATGTTGATGTCTTTATTTATTTATGTATTTAAAAATCCTGTTTTAAACTATACACATTTAGTAGTGTTTTAATTATTTTTCAGTTCCCCTGTTGTTTTATGGTTTGGGCAAACATGTTTAATTCTCAAGAACGTCTTTCTGTAATCAGTGTATTAGTGACAACATGTAAAGACAGGGTCTTTTGTCTTCTTGGCTTAGTGGAGGGGTCCTTGGCAAACTGGGACCACATGCATGGCCAGAAGACTGTTGTCAAAATTGCTTGTTTGTTCATTTAAAAAAAAAAAAATCATAGCCACACAGATTTGTTTGCATGTTTATTTATCTGGGCTGCTTTTGTCCTGCAGAGGCAGCGTTGGGCTGTGTAGTGATTGCAGAGTTCACAAAATCTATATATCCATTATCTTCCCCAGAGAGGAGGGTGGGGGATGAAAGCAAGAGCTGAGGCTGAGGGGAAGAACCTTCTTTCCTTCAACAGCTGATGGAACCCATTGCTCCATGGTGTCTTAATCGGGAAAGTGGGAAGAATAATCAAAACCATGCATCGTGCTGGGCTATTGTTTTAAGAAGGTGTTATGGTAGATATGAGGTGTCCCCCAAACGCTCATGTGTGAGACAAGGCAGGAAAGCTTAGAGGTGGGAGGACTGGGTTAGGAGAGCCTTAACCTACCGGGTGCGTTTGTCCCCTGATAGGGATTAACTAACGGGGTGGTAACTGGAGGCGGGTGGGGTGTGGCTAGAGGAGGTGGGAACCTGGGGGCTTGACTTTGGGGTATGTATTTTGTCCCTGGTGAGTGGACTCTCTGCTTCTTCACTGCCATGTCCTGAGCTTCCTTCCTCCTCCACACCCTTCTGCCATGAAGTCTTGCCTTGCCTTGGAACCAGAGAAATGGAGCCGGCCATCTATGGACCGAGCCTTCTGACCAGTAAGCCCCAAATACATTTTTCCTCCTCCAAAATTGGTCTGGACAGGTCTTTTTGTCACAGAGATAAAAAATCTAAGTAGAACAGAGGGATAAAGCATGAGCAGTAGAGTTCTGCTCCTGAGCATGATATCATTTTCACAAATTTAACACATGCACACGGAAAACAATTAGAACATCACATAAAGTTGTGAAGTGAAAATGTGATTTCTCCCATAACACTCTTCACTCAAAACTGTTTTGTTCCTTGGGTGTAATTTCAAAAGAAAATTATACACTTACTCAAATGTATATAAGTAAACAGATTGCTTCTTTTTTTTTTTCTCTGATAAATCAGGTGATCCTGTCTTGTATTTTTTGTGCAGTGTGGACCTGGGTTCCCATTCTGGTTGTTCCCCACCAGATAAGTGGCCTTGGGCTGGTCATTCATCACTCTCTCTGGAAGAGTCCCTATCTCTCTGATCGTCATGGCAATGCAATGAACCAGTGCATGTTAAGTCTGCAGCACAGTTCCCCAGGCACAGCATGACAAATGCCAGCCCTTCATTGTCATTATTAATATGAATACATCAGGATTTCTAATCCAGGCCCCTGAAGATTTTTTAAATAGTATTTAGTGACCTGAACATTAATTCAGATTCCATGGCTCTCTTGAGGTCTTGTCTGGGCCAGAGGGTTCTCCTTTGTAAAGGGAAGGGGTCAGAGTGGATGATTCACCACACATTTGCCACCGGAAGAATCTCTGGATAATGTTTTGTTGCCTTTCCATGTGTGGAGAGAGGAGGTGAAGCAAGTCACCCAGGAGTGTCTGGAAACGCCCACACTGGATCCGTTATTGTTGTGGGCTGCAGACCATCTTGGAGCCTGGGCCCTGAGCTTCAGGAATCTAGGGGAGATCACCCCTAGGCAGTGAGGCTGTGGCCTGGGGCAGGTGCAGCTCCCTGGATATGTTCTCTCGCCTTTTCTTCTCCTCACTCACTCTTCCCAGCCAGGGCTTATTGGCTTCCTGGAAAAAGGGACCTTTGGCGAAATGTGCCTCCCTTCCTTCCAATCTGGCCCCCTGACCCTCACTCCTGCAGCCTGGGATGGCACGTTGTTAGAAAATAGTCCTGCATAAGCCTTTGCCTTAAACCCTGCTTTCTATGGAAGCTCTAATAAAACAGTCTATAAAACTTTTTTTCCCCTTGTTGTTATCATAGTATCTAAGCAGAGAAATGTTCTTAGAATCGTTTTTGGAAACCCTGCTTCCTGTAATACTGTTGGCAGTTGATCTTCAGCCCTCCTCTGGTACTACTGGAATTATGAGCTTAGAATGTTCCTAACACCCAGTTCCAGCAGGCAACAATGCTTTCTCGTCTGTTTCTACCCACTCACTTCACTGCATTAACTCAGGTCAGGCTGCCCTCCTGGAGGACAGGAGCACACTAAATAACAAGGGGAGGGGGTGGTAGGATAGCCCTCAGCTACAGAGGTCATCTTGCTAGTAAAGCAGGACTGGGAAACACAGAAGTAGCCAAAAGATTTCCAGCTGTTTTGTTTCACAGCTAAAATGTCACAGAATGGTCCAGGTTATATTTGCTTCCACTTTGCCTCACCGCTGCCAAGCATTCCCAAGTCTGGAGTGCAGTGTCATGGAACTCAGGCAAAGGCCTGTGGCTGCCCTTTCCCTCCTATGCGAAGATTCTCTGAGACACTGCAGCAAGCAGGTCAGTGAGGTGGTGGGGGGAGTTTCCACCTGCTTTCATCAATTGCTATTATTTTCATGCCATTCAGGCAAAACAGTGAACAATTTAAAAGTAAAAGTCCAGACTTTTACTGTCTGCAGGCCCATGAAAACAGGAAACCTGTGGATGATGAGTCGGCCAGGCTTGGAGTACGTTCAATTCACTAAGAATCAGGTGATACGCCAGGAAGGGTGAGTGATATGGAGGTCACATTTGCTTTGGAAAAGATCCTGTTACATTCAAAGAAGGAATAAACCTATTGGGACCAAGTCATGAGATGTAGTAGGTGCTGCTTCAGTTTCTCTGATATTAAAAAAAAAAAAAAAAGTGACATGCAGTTTTATGACTCTCAACTGTCCCACACTAAAAACTCTGTTGGGCCTGGAAGCTCAGACTCCACGCTCTTGCAGACACTGCTGCCTACTCAGAAAAAGGAAAGAAAAACATTTACATTAAACATGTTATATGGAAGTGCTGGGAAGTGACATTGGCTAAATTACGTTGTTATACTGTGAGCATGGACAAAACATGTAAAAACGAGCCTTTCACGTATCCTTGCTCAGCCTGTGAGAGCTCACCTCATTCTTCATCCAAGAGGAGTAGTGAGTTGAGATCCTAACTGCCATTTGTGACTCATGCACACCCGTGGAGTGAGCCAATGAGCAGCACTAAAACAGCAGTGGATTCAGACCCCAGGGGAGGCACAGGTGAAGACTCCCCGACAGACAGTGGCTCCAGGGAGCTGAGGCGACGGGTCCTGACGTTCATTCCTCATGACTGTGTTGGGGGAGGCGTCTATTCTGAGGAGCACCCTGGTCCACTGAGCTTTCCATGGAGCATTTTGAGGTGTATAGTCAGTGACATGGGAAGTTCCTCTGGGAGGACTCTGACACATCCCCTGTGCCCAATGGGGTTGAGACTTGGGGTGTCAGAGCTGGAGCACCCCGCTGCAAATTTGAGCACACACACATATCCCTCCCCATCCTCTGAATATCCCTTCGAAGAGCTAGAAAACCACTAAAACAAACACAACTATCAAGGAAAATATAATTAAATGAAGAAACAGTTTCCAGATTTGGGAGAAATAATGCTGTGACATCTCTCTCCTTCAGGTGACATGAGGACGAGGAGTTTTGCCTTAGCTGCCCCTCACTGCCTCACACGGCAGCTGAAGCTCTCCAGTTTCACATCCTCAGAACTGTGGGACGGTGAGGTCCCCCTGCCCCTCTCGTCTGAGATCATGTTGTATATGCACACATGCACACACACCCACATGTATATACACATGCACACCCAGGTACATAAACTCACACGCACATACATGCATACACTCACACCTGTGCAAACAAATACGGATACCCACATACGTACATGTAGGTATGTATACCTATACATCATGTATGCACACAAAGTATGCCATGTGCATACACATACCTTCAAATTTAGTGTTACTATGTTAGATAGTTTCCTTGCATTCCTAGTTTCTTGACTGAATATTGGATGAAAGGATGTTGCGCTTTTTCAAATGCACTTGCTGTCTGGGTTGAGATTCTCATGTGTTCTTCCTCTTTCTGCTAACGTGATGTATACATTGATTGATTTTCATGTGTTGAAACAGCCTAAACATTCCAGGAATAGAATCTACTTGGACGGGTGTGTAATTCGTTCAAAGTATTATTTAATTCAGTTTGCTAGTATTCTGTTGAGGATTTTTTACATCAGTGTTAATCAGGTAGTTAATCAGTATTAATCTGTAGCTTTCTTACTAACTTTCACATCAGGGTAATGGTGGCTTTATAAAATAAGCTCAAAAGTCTTCCTGCTCTTCATTTTTGTTTTTTGGAAGAAGTTGAGGAAAATGGTTATTTTTTCTTCATTGGAATCTCCAATGAAGCCAGTTAGTTCTGTCTTTCTTTGTTGGGAGTTTTAAAAATATGGATTCCTTTTCCTTTTTGGTTATATGTGCACATATATACATGTGCACACATAATACATCTGTATCATATAAATGGATAAAATGTGTACACACATTTATACTCAGCTAATGCTGCACCCAACTATGAAAATATGAACGCTTTTCCTTTAACATACAAAAAAAAGACAAGGGTGCTCACACTCATCATTTCTATTCAGTGTAATACTGGATGTTCCAGGTGAAGCAATTAGAGAAAAATAGGAAACAAAACCCACCTGGAATATAAAGGGAAAAATATATTTATCTCTGCAGATGATGTAATTGTGGATGATGTGATATGTAGAAAACTCTAAAAATTCCATCAAAAACTATTAGAACTATCGAAGAAATACAGCCTAATTTCCATTGCAAGATGTAGAATTAGCACACAAAAATACATTGTGGATCTATACACTAACAATGAGTAACCCAAAAGGCGTTTAAGAAAATAATCCCATTTACAATAGCATCAAGAAGAATAAAATGCTTAGGAATAAACTTAACTGAGGAGGTTAAAGACTCAAATGATGAAAACTAAAACATCACTGATCATGCTACTTAATGTGATCTGCCAATTGACTACAATCCCTTGTTGAAATTCAAGTGGCATTTTTGCAGAAATAGACTAAAACAACCCTAAAATTCATATGGAATCTCAAAGACTCTGCAGAGCAAAGCATTCTTGAAGAAGAACAAAGTTGGGGTCCTCACACTTTTGATTTTAAAAATATTAAAAGGCCATGTTATTTGAAGTAATGTGATAATGTGATGAAGTAATGTGATTCAAAGTAATTTGAATGTGTAACAGCCACCCTGCCCCCTTTTTTTCTACCTTCAACTTTTAAGTGGTATTTAAAGCAGACAAACTTGGTGACAGTTCACGAACACAGACAAGTAAACCAAATAAATATAACAAGTTCAGAAATAAACTTTCATATATTTGGTCAAATGAATTCAACAAGAGTACCCAGACCAAACAACTGGGAGAGGAGAGTCCTTTCAGTAAATGGTGTCAGAAAAGCTGACAGAAGAATGAAGTTGGACCCTCACCTTATGCCACAGACAAAATTTACCACAGATTACAGATCTAAGAATAAGTCCTCAAATTATAAAACTCCTAAAAGAAAGCAAAGGGAAAAGCTTTGTAATATTGGGTCTGGCAAAGATTCCTTGGATGCATCATCAAAAGAACAGGCAATAAAAGGAAAAAAGAGAAAAATGAAACTACGTAAAACTTACCTGAATGTAAATTGCTTCTCCATTGGTTTATTTATGCACGACACTTCTACGCTTCTTCAGACCTCTGTACTTCTCCCCTCAACACCCCCCACCAATTATAACTAATAAGAACATCTTATGAAGTCACCAAATGTCCTTCAGGAGCAAACAGAGGAACAAGACAGACGACGGAATGGGAGAAAATATTTGCAAATTCTATCTGTAAAGGATTAGTATGTAGAAGATACAGAGAACTTGCACAACCCAACAACACAAAACAAACAATCCATTAAAAATAAACCAATGAATTAGATAGATATATCTCCAAAGAAGATTTACAAGTGACCAACAGCCTATGAAAAGACGTTCTACACCAGTAATCATTAGAAGATGAAAATAAAATCACAATGAGATAAATTTAAGTAGGGGGGATTATTACTATCAAAATGTAATAAATAAACAAAACAGCAAACAACAAATGCTGACAAGGATGTGGGTAAACTGGAATTCTGGTAGAAATGTAAAACAGTGTAACTGCTTTGGAAAATAGGATGGGATCATGAAGAGGTGTTTACACACCCATTTTCGTTGCAGCATTATCCACAACAATTTAGAGTTGGAAGCAACCCAAAAGCCTGTGAAAAGATGAGTAAGAAAATATGTTACCTATATACAGTAGAATATTATTCAGCTTTGTAAAAGAAGGAAATTCCATATCATGCTACAACATGAATGAAACTCTACTAAGCAAAATGAGCCAGTCACATGAAGCCAAATATTCCAAGATTGCATGTATGTGAGGTATTTAAAGCAGACAAACTCATAGAGACAGAAATTAGAATGTTGCTTGCCAGAGGACGTGGGGAGGGAGAACTGGGAGTTGTTCAATTGATAGAAGTTTCAAGTCGAAAGATGAAAACAGGAAGTGGTTGGACGTAAGGGAGGCAGGCACTGGTGTGTCACCAAAGTCCACGAAGACAGCGACCACCTTGCTTCAACCCACTTGTCTGACTCTGTGCAGATTTTAGCAGTGATGGTCCTGTCTCCTGGGCCTAACCCTGGTTCCAGGGGCTTGGGCAACAGGATGCTCTTCGGGAAAACCAGGGCACCTACAGGAGCAGCGTGGACATTATAAAGACTTTCTGTTGAGAAATATTTAAAAAAATTCTCTCTGTACTTGGAAACCCCCTTGCCTTAAAGTGAAGCGCACTGAAGATCAATATGCAATCTTGTATTTTTTTCCTCTTGACTCTCTGAAATCCCCTGATCTGTCTTATTTATAATTCCTTGTGATTTGCATCTTGTCTTTCCTCCCCAGGCCCAGCCCAGGTCAGCTCCATGCACAGGGAGGCCTGTTCTGGCTGCTTCCTCTCCCTGGTGACTCTGCCCACTTGCAGCGGGGAGCTTAGTGTCAAAGGGCATTTGAACGTGTAACAGCCACCCTGCCCCCTTTTTTTCTACCTTCAACTTTTAAGTGGTTTCTGATTCTCCTGGAAGTTAAGGTTCCTAAAGCCGTGGATGAGCTTCTGAGTTCATTCGTCACTCTTAATTGTCTAAGTTTTCTGTCATCCTCTGGTAGCATGTGGCCCATTGATAGGCCAGCAAGTGTAAGTTGTCTCTCCATTGATTTATCTAGACGTCACACACGTTCTTTCCACCCCTCTTCAGACCTTCTGCACTCTTCCCAGGACACCCTCCACGAAGTATAACCAACAAGAACATCTTCCAATGTCACCAAATGTCCCCCAGGAGTGAATTTCCCCTCATTGAGTACTACTGGGTAAATGCTTCTGCGTTAAGGTGCTTTCCAAAGTTGTTGTTTTTTTTTTAATTCAATTCCTAAGCCTTTGCTTATATCATCCTTCTTCTTAGGGTTTAGGACCATTTTCTTTACCTGGGCAAACTTCTGGGAAGCTGAGCCAGGCCAGACCATGGAGGCTGACCCAAGGTCCAAGATTGGAGAACACAAGGTGAACAGTTCAGATCTTCTATGTAAGATTCTTATGACAGCAGAACTCGACCAAGGCATTGCTGTTGATGTCATTAGATTCGTGGGATTTCCAGGGCTGCGACTTGGTCTTGCCTTCCTGAATCCAGCACTGTGACCTCTTTCCTGTAGTTGGTTTGAGGCTCTTGTTGGAAGTGGCCATTCTGTGCTTGACCAGTCCATCTTCTCTCTCTGTAGCCACTGCAGCCAATTCTACAGCCCTCCTCACCCCCACTTAGATTTCAAGTGCCTTGGGGCTAGGAGCTATGTTCTATTCCACTGTTTAATTACATAATTTCCTCCATGGAATAGGGGCTGAATATATATTTTACAAATTGAGGAAACATGAAATAAAGTACCATCTTGTAGAATCAAGAAGAGCCCTGTGTTATCAGCACTTCACACTTACCACCCTCTGCCGATCACTCACACCTGTGTATGCACTGATGGGAGACGGAGCTGGGGGCCTAGGATGGGTAGTATGTACTGGTGTATTTTTACTCAGTGGCCTCTGGGGATCCTGGGCAAGTAAACTCCACAGAGTAGACTTGGGAGATCCTGGGAAAGTTGACCTCTCATGAGCAGATATTTTCCTAAGTGGAATAAGGGAGCATTGTCCAGATTCTTAACATGATTGTGAGAGGCTTCGAATTATGCTTCAGAGTCTAAAATATATTTATCAGCAAATATGAATCAAATTGATGTCATGTAGGGGTCTCTCTGTGCTGGTAATTCCTTCCAGAGTTGCAGGAAGTTCAGTGTTTTAGGCCTTCAAGGGTTCTTTGCATCCATAATTTTAGCAATACCATTGCCAGCTCCCTGTTGAGGATTGGAACCAATCGAGGACCTTGACAAAGAGAAATCCATAGAATTAAGAAGACAGCATCAAGCTTACAGAGTTTGATAAGGTAGAGATCTGCACGATACGATACATTTTTATACATCTTTTGGCACGTGTTTTTCCAATTTTAGAATCAAAATCAAACAAAGAAGCTTTTAGCTTTTAAGGAACAATTTTAAGGGCCTGGGGCTGTAGCTCAGTGGCAGAGCATTTGCCTAGCATGCAGGAGGCCCGGGGTTTGATCCCCAGCACCACAAAAAGCAAACAAATAAGAAATTTTAACTTTGAAGGTATTTGCACTTAGGTTCTGAAGGGCAGAATGAGCCTGCGGATGATGAGGTGGTCTTTCCTGATTGCTCAGGACCCCAGAATCATGGGGAATATTTACAGATGCCTGTATTCACTGCTCTTCTCTGAATAAATTTTATGTGCTTAGTAAATGCTTTTCGAACAATCAACCTACAAATTTTTACCATGAAGCGATAGCATATAGCAAAATAGTGACAGAGGACTGTCGCCAGTTTCAGGTACTTGAACATCTTTATTTTGATGAATTTCTCCTCTTGAAACTGCCTCACTGAGAACCATTTCCTTTTAAAATTGACTTACCTGCCTGATGCTCAGCCCAGAAGCAGCCGTGAAGTGCATCTTTCATTTACTTTTTTTCAAGATTAAAAATCATAGCTTGAAGGTGTTTTTACTAAATGATGTGAATAATGCTAGGGAAAGAAGTGGTAACTAGTATGCTTTTAAAAATTATTCCACAAATGAGACCTTCTATCTTGTTGGAACTATTGACCCACTGTTAATGGATGACTATATATTCTGGGTTTTATATTGGTACAAGTCTTAGCAATCAATATTCTAGAAATTATGAGACTGATAAACTCCCCGAGTATCTGTGTTATTGAAGAATAAAGCAAATTAGACTTCAGGAAAATAAAAGGGATAAACAGACAACTGTTACTATACAAATCCTTCATTTCCAGGGAAACAGTTATTGCTCCCAGGATTACGGAAGAACACACTACTGCCAAGTGTGTCCGATGAAACTTGCATTTTTCTGAAACCTACCTAAATGGGCAATGTACTAATAAGAGTTGCCTCTTGAATGTAACATAAACTGTGAAGGTGTTAAGGTCTGAAATGTTCTTTAAAATTGAGCTTTTAAAAGATTCAATGTTTTCAGCTTAAGGATTTTTGGTCAACAAATCATAATTATATATACTTATGAGGTACTATGTAATGTTTTGATGTATGCATAAAATGTGTCAAGATTAAAGCAAGCTAATTAACACGCTGTCACCTTGCTTACCTAGCATTTTTTAAAATGGTGAGACATTTGAAGTTTACTTTTCTAGTTATTTTGAAACATATATCACTGTGAACTATAGTCACACCACTCCACAATAGATGTCAAACCTGTCTCCTGTCTATTTGGAACTTCATACCCTTTGGTTGACAGTTCTGCATTCCCTCTACATTCCCTCCCTCCACACTAACTTTCTTAGATTCCAGGTGAAGTGAGGTTGTGTGGTGCTTGTCTTTCTAGTTAGGCTTATTTTACTTAGCACAATGCCCTTTGGTTCCAATCATGTTATTGCAAATGACAGGATTTTCTTTTCTTTCTTGACTGAATAATATTCCATTGTGTGTGTGTGTGTGCGCATGTGTGTATATACAATGTTTTCTTCATCCATTCATCTGCTGATGAATACTGAGGTTCATTCCATGTTTTGACTATTATAAATAGTGTTTTAATGAACATGGGTTGCATGTTCATGGTTGAACATGAACATGGGTTGACAACGATTACCTAGTAGTGGGATTTCTGGAGGATGTGTGATACTGTTTACCATGCTGGAATTTACAATTCCACAAACAACGTACAGGTTCTTTTTTCTCTGAACCCTCTCCAACACTTTTGATCAAAAGTCTTTGTGGAAAGTTCTTCTAGTAGATGTGCAATGATACCTGGCTGTGGTTTTAATTTGCATTTTCCTAGTGATTAAGGATGCCAAGCATTTTCTCATGAATCTAGAATTGGTCATATATCTTGAATTGATTTTCTCATGAATCTGGATATTTGAACAGCATCAAATATACTCTTAAATACTTTAGCATCTACTGATCTGCAGCCATTGGCCTATTTTAACTGATGTTAAAATAATATTGTTATTTTAAATTAAAAAAACCAATAATATTTAAATATATATATATATATATATATATATATATATATATATTGCTACTAATATGACTAGTGCTAATTATTCTTCTATTGCTTACTAAGTTTGCAAGCTGTTATCCCTGTATCAGAAGGCAGTGGAGGTAAGCCTTGATTTCTCTGATTTATTTTTGTCTCTGGAATCTCCAGTCATTTCAGAGGATGATTTAGGGGAGCATTTGCTTGATTTTAGCCATATACTATTTGTAATGGGTCAAGTTGATTCTGTTACTTCAAATTTTGTGACATGTTTTTGTAAGATTTGAGAGACTTCATCATTTTGAAACTCAAAATCCTGAGAGATGATTTTTAGTGGTGAAGTTTTCCAGGAATACATCACATGGTGTTTTATTCACAGAAAGACATCAAAATGGATGACTATCTTCTTCTAATCAATGCCAGAATTATAGTTTAGTAAGAGTCACTGAAATTGCACAGAGAAATTGGGAAAACCACACAAAACACAGAGCATCACAGCCAATTAGAGACTTTGGAGAACAGGTCCTTGGGGAAAACTAAATCTTTCTAGTAACAAGTTTTCCCATATGCCTTGGTGAGGTATGATTTGAGTGCAAGGGAGAGAAATTCACTTAGCCTGGGATAAAATGCAATATTGGAAGGGCCATGTGCTCTCTCAGGTCACTCAAAGGCAGGTGGCGCCACGGAACCTCAAGTGGCAGTAGAATCAGCAACTTGAACTTGGCTAGGGTCATGTCAGCTCCTTCCCTTCTGCCCCTCTGAGGGCTCTCAGGGTGGGTGGGCCTTCCCTGGGGAGAGAGGATCATAGTAGCTCAGACTGGGTCATGAGTCCTATGGTACTAGCACGTGTGTTTAAGGACCTAGGTCTGGGGCCCTTTCCTTCCCAGGGGGTGTGGGAGCAGCCTCTCTAAAAGGCACTGGCCACATTGGCATCTCACCACTAAGCCGTTTGGATTAGCCAAGCTGGCTTGCTTACTTGATAGTAATAATGGTTAATTCTTTTCTAAACTGAATTATAAATGCACCAGGGGAGTGCTTAGAACACAATTCAGACTTTTTGCACCAATATATTCTCATGCTGACCTGGTGTAGCAGCAACTGTCAAAGCCGATCATACTCTGGGGGATGTTCTGTGATCTAGAGTCATTTTTTTTTTAACTTTCCTTCTTTGTTCCTCGCCATTATTCATCACTATGATCACTTATGTACTTTTCCATTTTACACTTTTTCCTACTGTTTTGGCTTGGAAGTCAAGGAACTCTTTCCTATGATTAAATATCAGGTAAGGATAAGTAGTTTTTGTTTCTTTCTTTTGAGAAAACATCAGGATCCGAGAGCACCAACTTTTTCCAAGTGTGCTGGTCGCAGGGCTTGTGACCCTGAGGTGCCTGTCTTGGAGTGAGCAGAATAGAGGAGGTCTGGCTACCCTGGGTTCTGTTCCCAGGCTCTGCATTTAAACACATGATTCCCTTTAGTCCATTGCTTTACATTAAAAATTTACTTCTTCTGTGGGTTTGGAAACTGTTTCTAAAAGCCGGCTTTTGGGTCCACATATTTAATTTTCATGAGCCTGTGCTGATCTATCTGTCTGATGGTAACAGAAGCAGCAAGAAAAACCAAATGTTGGTGGTCACGTTTTGTTTTATTCTCAGGATTGGCAGAAATTCTTTTGACACTCTTCACCAGTTTTTTCTTCAACCTGCCTCAGATTTCTCTTACCCTTTGCATGGATTTGTGAGGTGCTGTCCTGATATTTTCTCTGTGGGCCTCACTGAAGTCTCCCTGAGCTCAGGGCCCTTCTTAGAGACCCTCAGTTGCTGTGTGCTTAGCGTCTTTATGATGAGTCTGGTTTTGTTTCATGCATGAGCTTCATTGGCAGAAAATCGTTATTCCTTATTTCCTTGCTTAATGCTTGGGAGACATGGGCTTGGCCTTCTGTGCTCCTGAGTGGATACTTGAGATGAGTCAAATGCATCTACTTTAAGTAGATATTGACTAAGAGAAATGAGGGAACACCCTAGACACTCAGCCCACATTGAAGTCTTTGTTCCTGTTCTTTGTTTTTTAATAGCATATTATTTATTTGGACAGATTGAGACTCCTGCACGTGTTTAAGAATTTCATCCCAGCCTGCGTTTGGTTCTTAATAAGCATTTCACATCTGTCTTTCACTTGAATTTCTACTGCTCTAATTACATGGGTTGTTCAGCAACCATCTTATTTGCGGTATACTCAACATGTTTGCTGCATGTCTCCTTACTCCAAACAAGACTTGTGAATCACAGCTAGGAGAATGTCAATATCTGTAATATTTTCAAAGTTGTTGCAAACAAAATGAAAAATCAAATTTGGGGGCTCAAAAGGATATTTGAAAATATCTACTGCAGTGTATTTGAGGGAAAGAAACCGAGGCCCAGAAATTCAAAGATCAGGAAATGCAACTAGTCAGTGGTATGCCCAGAATTTAGTATGTCCCTTAAGAGAAGATTCAGGTTCTTGGAGGTGACTTGGGGCTGGAGGCCATGGGGTACTGTTGTCATAGAAATATGAAGATTCAGCCTAGGGGAAAAAAGAAAAAAAAAACCTTAAGGAGACTAAACTTACTGGGTTGACAGAAATAGCCACGATACATTTGTTTGGCTAATACCATAAACAGATTGGATTTGTTAAATTTTTTGACATTTTGTCTTCTATGTTCTTTCTCTCCCTCCCCCTCACATCCATCCCAGTCACAGAGATTTTATTTTGCATTTTAGATCTTTTATGTCTGTTTGACAGTGTTGCCTTTTGATATTTGGCTCATAGAGGGGATATTGGAAGCATGACCTGGCTCTGTGGTCTTCTTGGCCTGGATGTCCTCTGGCCCTGTTTGGAAAAATAGCTAAAATAATCTGGCAAGTGTCTGTCTGTCTGAATGAATGAATCCCAGATGGCTTAATTAGAACCACTCCAGCTACTTCATATGGAGCCAATGACACGCAGGAAAGGAAAACATGTACAGCTTTGACTGAAAGTGGATCTTTACCATGCCACTCAGGCGAAACCTGCAGCCAACAAAAAGAAGTGTATGATTTCACAGGAGGAATAACAACCACAACAGAATATGTGGCTGCAAAGATCTTCCTTGCAAACCAGGAAAAAGTGGGGTACTCATTTTTTCATAACATTTTCTAAAAAAAAAATAAATTCAGGTTCACACATTTATATCTTGTTTCTACACCATGCAAAACACAATCCCGGTGCTTATGGAAGATGTGGCCTTCCCTGGACACAGCTGCCACAGAGTGGCTGCACCAGCCAACTGAGCATTTATGATTGTGGTGATGAGCCCATTACTCTCTTTCCTTAAGAACGCAGATGAAAACCCAGCATGCCCTGCTCATCTCCACCTCAGAGGAGTTCCCCTCCGACCTCACTACTGCTGGGAGGTGAGGTCCCCATCGCCCTTGGTCACCTCTCCAGATCCTTGTTCTGTGCTCTCTGGAATTCCTGATCAATACCATCTCCATGTATACTCCTTTCCTTAGACCTTCTCTCCAATTTCCTGATGCTCTCCAACCACGTGCCTGCTGGCTCCTTCTGACCATGTGTCCTCCTTCCCCTTCAGATGGCGTGGCTCTGTTGACCTTGGTTGCCACTGGACAATGTCACACATATCCTGTGAGTCAGGGTTCTCCAGAGAAGCAGAATTGATAACAGACTCTCATAGCCAGACAGGAGGGACTAGGCATGGTCATTACAGCCCTCATTTTTATAACTGGTCACGTGGTGGCAGCTGGTATAATGACCTCCTTTCAGTACCCATTCCCTATCTGTTTCCTTCAGTGAGCACCTGGGCAGGCCATGCTATTGACCTGTCATGGCGACCCAAGCCTTCATTTCTGAAGGCTCTGGGCCCTGGTAGTCCTGCCTGGATTGGATAATTCTTTTGTCATCAACCTTAATCCCAGGATATGGTAGTGCTAAGAGACACCCTGAGAGGGGGGGTGGTTTCCTGTATTGCAGACACATTGTCCCTTATTGCTGTCACAGAGCGATCTCCTCTTGTTATCCAGGCACCTTCAGTGACTTCCTCCTGGGCCTGTTGATTCAGGGGCTCAAGGAGCTGGAATTCACCGGGTGGAGCCTCCACTTCCAGTTCAGTAGAGTTATCCTGTGCCTTCTGGTGGATGCGCTCCTCCTGTGGTGACAAGGTCACGGGGTCCGTAGAGCACGAGACTATGGGAAGAGGAAGCAAACGTGCACATGGGGCAATGGTGAGTGGTTCCCAACAATGGCGCAGTAACGCAATCCAACGGCCCTAATCTAAGCAGATTTCCAGCAGGCACTGAGGAAAGTTCTGAACATGTGAAGGCTGAGAAGTCCCACCATCTGCCATCTGCAGGCTGGAGACCCGGGAAGGTGGTGGTGGTTCTCACCTGAGTCTGATCACCTGAGAACCAGGAGCCCTTATGGTGCAAGTCCCAGTCTGAGGGCACTAGACCAAGGTCCCAGCCCAAGCATCTGGGCCAAGAGTGTCAGTTCTCCCTGGCTCTGCCCTTTTGTTCTACTTAAGCCCCTATGGACTGAATACAGCCCAACCATGCTGGGGAAGGTCATATGCTTGACTTGGGTCCCTCATTCTTCTGGAAACTCCCAGACACACCCAGAAAGGATTAGCCAGATACGGGCCATCCTGCGGCCCAGTGGAGTTGGCTCCTAACGTCCCCCATCACACCATGCTCTATCTACTGTCCCCTGCTCCCTCTGTGACTGAAGCCTTCAGTGGGTCTCCTCCTTCCTTTCATATTGATCTCGGCAAGATCAACATCTGGGTGGATAAATATATAATAACTGCCCCCCCACGTCGGTCTTATCTCTCAAAGCAAAATTTAAAATGTTACTTTGCAAATTTTGTGGCTATATGGAAATCAGTAGGCTGAACTATGTATGAAGGGAACAAATCACATATCTGAGAAGTCTAAAATTAATAATAATCTAATTTTAAAATTTGAATTTGAAAAATTACCCAAATTGTGGATTGAGCAGCAAAGTTTAGTTTAATTATTTTCATTGCTCAAAAATAGATTGCTGGGGCTGGGGTTGTGGCTCAGTGGTAAAGCACTTGCCTAGCATGTGTGAGATACTGGGTTCTATTCACAGCACCCCATATAAATAAATGACTAAAATAAAGGTCCATCAATATCTAAAAAGATATTTAAAAAAATAGATTGCTTAGTTGTCTCACATCTCAATATTGGCTGACCTGTAATTTTTGTTTTAGTCAGGACATTTAGATCAAGTACTGGTAAGTAAACAACTTCAAAGTCTCTGTGGTTTGAAATAATAAAGAACTCTTTCTCATGCATGCTGGATACTCAGACAGGACAGACAGGGGCCTCTGTTCCACACAGACACTCAGGCGTCCAGGCTGGCTGGGCTCCACTCTCTGGGCAATGCATCAGGAGGGATTCAAGGTCACTACAGCAGGGATGAGACTGGAGAACCCCACACTGGGACTTCCTATCTGCCTCACTCTTACTCACTCTTCATTACTCAGAGCGAGAGAGTCATGAGACCCTGCTGAATGCCAAGGGCAAGAAATGCCATCTAACCTGTGCCTCAGTCCCACCTCATACGGTCTAACTTCAAGCCTCTCTAGTGTTCTGTGAGTTGCATTCACAACACATGCATAGGAATTAGTATAAGAATAAGTGGAAAAAGCAAGTTGATCAGGAGCTGCAGGTGGATTCAGAGCCTCAGGCGCCTCAGGCTGAAGGTCAAGACCATGATATCAAAAAGTATGTGGAAAACAATCTCTCTTGGGGGAGACGTGTTCAGAGGCTCTGATGCTTCTCCAGTTGGCTCTAGGGTGGTTCCTTGAGCAGTTCTGCTTTGTCCTGAGGAGCAACTGCACTGAGGAGTGTGGGGCTGTAAGGCTAAGGACCGGAAGGGTGAACTTGAAGGTAGAGTTGAAGGTCAGCACTAGGAGGTGGGACCTCTGGGAGTGACCACCAGGGAGCCCCTGCATCTTCTGTGCAGAGGAGCAAGGGGCTAGGAGCCACGTTAAGGGGGTGAGGACTGGATAGAGAGGCTGGTCTGCATTTGCCTCTGCTGTGACATTTTCTTAACATCTTAACCATGGGATGATGTTTAAAGAATATAAATGAGAAAAATGTTGGCCAAGTACTTTGAAAGCTTCAGCTACTTAATACAACGTGTGATTTTTATTGCACGTTGCCATTTGAGACTTTGAAAGATCAATCTGTAACTAACTTTCACAGACATAATGCAATGATGTTTTGAAGGAAGAACTCATATTTATGTTACACCCATTGGAATGAAAGGCCTTCCCTGGTATGTGGATTCTAATTTCTACGAGGATTTCGCCATTTCTGGATTTCACTCATTTGCTGATTTAACTGCTTGCGGATTAGTTTCTGAGAAATGACTTTTAGAGTGAATACCATTTCTTCATGTCCTCAGAATTATTCTTGGACCTGTTATGGTGCTCGTGGAAGGGCAAAGCCTACAGCAATCTTCCTGCTGTCGAAGACCCCAGTCATTTTTTTGTCCTGAAGGTTTCCTTGTACAATCAACATCATGAATGTACTATTGCACCTTCTTAAAACTATTGTATTTCCTTCCAGAGAACCTAAGGTTGCTGACTGGTTGTTGATTTTCATTCACAAATAGTTTAGAGTTACATCACACACCAAATGTAAAGGGCTGCGTCCACAGAAATGCCAGCCGTTCCTAACTGTGGGCGCCTCAGACCAATTGAGCTGTGTCTGAATGTGTTTTATACTTTCATGAAAACAGAAGATGTCTTTGCAATCTTAGTTAGTAGGTTTTTACCCTCAGGCTTTGGAAGGAGGGAGGGAGAGGGAAGGAGAGAACAAAAAGAAGAAAATAGAATAAGGGAAAATTGGTTGAGTTATGACAAGCTATGAGATTGTTAATGATAGTGGTATGGAGTTTGGTTTTGAAACTTAGAAGATCTCAGAATAAACTGGGAGAGACTGGTTCTCCCCCAGTTGCTCATTTATGCCATAATTGGTATTACCAATAACGTGTGCTAGTGCATTGATTTTTGTATAGTTTATTTTCCCAGTGACAAAGGATGTAAATTTGAAAAATGACAGGTGTGGATTAGAGATGCATCCTTTATTTGGGGACCCTGTTAAAACCCTGGTCCAAATGGGAATCAGGTCCATTTGTCTCATTATTGTTATCATGGTTTTCAGATCCTTGCATGTAACCAGATCCAGACTTTTAAGTGAGCTCTATACTAATGATATCTGCTTTGAAAAAAAGAAGAAGAAACGAAAGAGAAAAAAGAGGCCTAGCAGTGCAGAATAAAAATCAATGCATCATGATTCCCATTTATTTTTTTGGCAGAGATATAGTGAACATGCTAATAATTTAAAATTATCCAGGTCAGGACAAGTGCAGTATCGAATACATCACCAAACAATGCAGAGGCAGAAGCAGAGTAGAGCTAGAAGCCAATTAACACTTCCCCTGTGTATCGCCACACGTGCGTATTGTTAGGTTGTATTTTATGATTCATCTGCAGAGGTCCTTTTGTGATCTGGGTGGTGGTGGCACTGAAATACATCAGTGGGGATTTTCCCGTAGAGCCCACGATGTGTGCCACAGTGCACAGTGAATACCAGTGATGGATTTTGTTGAGGAGAAAGAACAATCTGATAAGAAATAGAGTGAACTGATAAGTATTTTCTCTATATATATGTATTCGACAGAATTCCAAAAATGACCTCAAGATTCTACACCCTCATTCCCAGGCTTGTGAACAGAAGGAGTTAACACTTCCATGGCTGTGTTATACCATATGACACAGTTGACCTTAACATAGGGCAATTATCTTGGTTCACCTAACCTCATCACATAATTCCAAAGCAGGGAGCTCTCTTTGGCTGGTAGGAGAAGTCAGAAAGACTCAAAGCATCAGGAGGACTCATTATATATGTGTGAGAAAGAATGTGGGTTGCTAAGAGAGGTACAGTTTGATGGCTAGAAAGGAAATGGGATCCCCATCCTCCAGAAGCAAGGAACTTAATTCTGTCTTTAACAAGACTGAGCTTGGAAGAGGACCTTGATATTGAAGTGTGCTAGTCAGCTTTCTGTCATTATAACAAAATACCTGAGATAATTAACTTATAAAGAGAAAAGGTTTCTTTGGGCTCACAATTTTCAGTGTCTGATTCCCTTCTGGGTTTTGTTCCCTCCAATGACAACAACAAGCTTTCTCTATAAAAGACCATGTTTGAACTTGACTGTAACCGTAGGCAACAGTTGTCTTCTGAATATAGAGGAAAGCAATGCCTACATCTTTGAGTATCACTAGTGCAAGAGTCCTAAGTGTCCTGCCTCACCTTACACAGGCACTGTGCAGAGCTTGAGATTCACATTCATGTGCTTTATCAACCTTCAATAGACGCAGAAGAGCCCAGTTCTCTGACTGAAAATGTCAGCCATGGAGGCAAGTGAGTGTCCAAAGGAAAACCTACCAGGGAAGTTGGGCGAGGAAAAGCTGGTGTCTAGGTAGCTCTGCACTGGGAACTTTAGAAAGTTCCTTTAGAAAGGCAGCCAGGCATATTCATAGAGTGAATACTGTTTCCAGAATATACTTTCATTCCTTCCTATATTTGACTGTTGACACCCAAAAATCAAAAATAAAATGACCACCTCAAAAGGAGGCAGAAATTTTGCCTCGATAAAAATAGATATTGGGGCTGAGGATGTGGCTCAGTTGGTAGAGTACTTGCCTTGCACGCACAAGTCTTTGGGTTCAATCCCCAGCACCATGGGTGTGCACGTACACACACAACATAGATATTGGTTGTCTTGCCTGATGTGAATCTATTCGGCTCTGCCATTAGTTTATCAGACTCTTGGAAGAATAGATTGGATGAGTGCAAATGTTATACACGACTCTGAGGACCTGATTACTCATAGTTTGGAAGTTGGTTATTTTGGGGATCTGGAACAATAAAAGCCCTGGAGGAGCAGTCTGGGATAGCATGTGAGTGGAAGATGGACCCTTTCCAACCTACTCCCTCTTTTCCTAGTCCAGTGGAAAGTGACAAACACTGAGAAAGGATTCCCCTTCCCCTGACTATGAATCAACTGCAACCTGTTCACACACCCTTTCTTTTGGATGCTGCCTAAGGTTGAGCTTTCGTTTTTCGGGATTGGGTGCTTTTGCTTGGGTAAATCCCATCCTGGTGGCCTGGTGTGGAGCCCTGGGATTGCAGGTGGTCCTCCTCAGCCAGCTTCCCCAGTTTAAAAATGGATGAAAGAAGCTGGGTGCAGTGGTGAAGGCCTGTAACCCCAGCAGCTGGGGAGGCCAAGGCAAGAGGATCATGAGTTCAAAGCCAGCCTCAGCAACAGTGAGGAGCTAAGCAATTCAGTGAGACCCTGTCTCTAAATAAAATACAAATCCTTCACTTTCAGTCTGATTTGTGTCAAAGGTGAGTCCAAGGCACTGCCCGAGGTCCAGGCCATGGATTCTGGCAGATCTTACAAGATGGAAAGTGGGGACAGCCTGGTGGCTTGTGCCAGATACAGCCAGGGGAGCGTTTCTGGTGGCGAACATTCTTAGGGCTTCCTTCCCCTTTCTTATACCTCTATTTTGCCCAGATCAGTTAACCAGGCGCTTCTTTCATAAAAGGAGTTTAAACAACTCTTGTCAAGTGCAAGCTCTGTTTCAGGGTTGGTGAAAGCCGCGCCTGTGTGGAGTGGCTCCTGTCTCCAGGGTAACCAGGGTTTTAGGTTTTGTTGTCATAGAGACCTGGTAATTCACAGGCCAGGGATGGAAATCCACAGGCCAGTGCTGGCAATCCATTTCTCTAAGCCCATGAATAATGTGTATTCAGCACACTAAGTGACAGAGTGCGAGTGTTTGAGGGGGCTGGGTGGCTATAGTAATGTCATAGCAGCGATCCTTCCCTTACGGTGACATCCCACGGCTAGCCTCCAGTTCTGATGCCCTGTTCTTCCGGTGGTGATCTAATGTCATCCTAACATGATGTGATTGGATTGGTATTGAAAGCCGTGTTGTAGTGAGTGCGCATGGCCATTCTAAGCTTATCCATGTGCTATGTTCTGATCAGTCTCTCCACAACATTCTCCTTTCTGAGGAATTCATGATTGCCCTTTTTCATCTCTATATTTTGTTTTCTAGGTACTTATAACCAATATTCAAATGAAATTATTTTTTAGTGTGATTTTTCTCTAAAAACAGAACCTAGTACAAAGGTCTGCATACATCTAAGGTGTTTGGGAAGAGATTTTAGGAAGCACTAATGAGCGGCCCGCAGAGCATGGGAGAAAGAAAAGCCAGTTTAAAAATGGATAAAGGAAGCTGGGTGCAGTGGCCAACACCTGTAATCCAGCAGCTGAGGAGGCTGAGGCAGGAGGATCACGAGTTCCTAGCCAGCCTCAGCAACATCGAGGCACTAAGCAACTCAGTGAGACCCTGTCTCTAAAGAAAATACAAAATAGGACTGGGGATGTGGCTCAGTGGTCGAGTTCAATTCCTGGTACCCCTCCCCCCTAAAAACTGGATGAAGGATCACTTTGGTGAATGGGGTTTGATTACTGCCAGGATCTTATGGAGAAGCTGCATGGAATGTGTTTTGGGATTGTCCACTTAATGGCTCCTGCTCTCCGCTGGATGCAGGTTGTCCCTGGGGAGTCGCACCCTCCCACTTCCCGGCTCTGCAGGTCTGAGTGTGGTGTGGGGTTTTGCAGGTGTCCTGAGAAACTTCAGCAAACATCTTTGCAGAGAGAAGTGGGGCCGTGAGGTGGGACGCAAGCTCGGGAGGCACCTGCCTGGCTGCGTAGGGTTGGAAAGGGGACTGGTGGTGAGACTTGGGGCCATGTGCTGCACCTGACTTCTGCTTTGAGTGCCAAGTTCAGGTGCACCTGAGGTCACTCCTTCCTGAACTGTGGGCAGGAGCATTTGGTCTCATTCATGTCCCTTCTGGTGTTTTCTAGGCCTGGTGTAACCTAAGGGAGTGGCAGGGAGCTGTCTTTTCTCCAGACCTCCCTGCTCCTGTTTTCTTTTGTCCTTGTGGATGTATCGTGTGTTTTTGCAAAGACAATCCCTAATTGTCATTTCGAGAGAGAGTAGAATTCAAGGCAAGCTTCCTCTGCTCTGGGGAACCCAGGTGCCCCTTCTCAGGGGAGGGAAGAAGCTCTGTGCTTTCTACCTCCCACCCGAGATCTGGATGAATGGAGGAGTGGATCCCAGTTCCACATCAGGTTGGTCATGGGGTCTAAACCAACAGAACCAGCCACCTAGCTAGAGGACTGTATTGCCAGGCCATGGCTGTATGCTTTTTATTTCTGTACATTTTTACACCTTTGCAGTAAGATTATATGTGGGATTTTATATTCTTCACCCTCAGTTTGCATTCTCTGTGTTTTCTTTTCTGCATGACTTTTAAAAAGTATTTTTCATCCCTCTTCTATCCCATTTCTACTTTTTACATCCTTCTTGAGTAAATAACGTCGACGGTCCGTGATGACCGTCTGGTAGCTTTCTCTGAGCCCTCGTAATCCTATGTTAAACTTACATGGTTCCTGCCCAAGGACTGAGTGTTTGGAAAGCACATTCTATGAGAGTTTTTAAAAGCTGTTTTATTGACACATGATTTTCCATTTCATAATATTCACCCTTTAAAGTGAATAATTTAACATATTTGAAGCATACTCATAGAGTTTTGAAACTATCACCACCATCTAATTTTAGAATATTTTCATCTCTAAAAGAAACACCTTACCCCTTAGCAATCACTGCCTATCCTTTGACTTTTCCCTGGCCGAACCCCATAGTGGATACTCCTTTTTGTCATTAAACAATATTAGCTCTTTCAGCCAGTAATCCTGGGATCTTATTTATTTAGATCTTATTTAATTTCTTTCAGTAATGGCTTGCTCTTTTCAAGCACACAAATCTTGCAATTCCTTTGTTAAAGTCACAGCTGAGTGGGTTTTTAAATCTTATTTTAAATGAAATTATTTTCTTTGTCTCATTCACCATTTGTTCATTGCTACTACACAGGATTGGTTTGTAATATTCATTTTTCCATCATCTGTGTTGACTTGTTTATTAACTCTAATAGTTTCCTAGTGGATTCTTCTAGATTTTTGGTATACCAGATCATATGATCTGCAAATATAGCTTCACTTCTTTTTTCAATCCAAATGCCTTTTGTTACATTTATTTGATTGATTCATTTAGCTAGTCTCTCAAAGGTGATCATTACTATCAATTATTTTACTAAAGAAATGTACTATACTCACTTTACCACAAAAGTTTTGAACTACATTTTCATATTAATATCTGTTTATCTTCTAGTTTTTAGATTCCTTTTGGCCTGTGGGGCACTGAAACAGATGTTTATTAATATTCAAAATTTTCTGTGGGTATCGTTGTGTTGTTTTATCACTTTCTAGATTAATTGGCCCCTTGTCAGAGAATATCAGCAGATTTTTCATCATTTGAAATTTGTCGAGACATATTTTCTTTTTATAATTGCTCTGCCCGTGTTGGAAAATGATGTCTTTTTTGGCAGCATGTGTCTGGGTCAGTTTCATGTTGTTCAAATCTTATAAATCTACACCTAGTTTCTTCTATTAATTATGATAAAAATGTGTTAAAAAGAAAAATAATCACCAAGGAAGCTTTTTTCTCATAGTTCTGGGGATTTTTTTATTTATAAGTTTTGAGGTTAGGTAATTAGGTACATATGTGAAATTAATTGATAATAGTAATTGCTTTGTCTTCCTGATAATAACCTATTCACACCAACTTTTATGGTTATCTTACTTTTTGTTTTTTTTTTCTTTTCCAGACCAGCTTACTGATGTGTTTCCTTGTGTTTTAAATCATCGGCTCTTCTGTGTTCCAATGTCTCTTATCCATCTTCTGTACGCAGCAGTGAGTGGGGTTCTGTGTTGTGTTGTTAGAGTTTGCTCATTTTCAAAATAAATGCCGTTCAACTAAATGTTATTTAAACAAATGTTTTATTTTTTTAATTTTTAAATTTAAATTAAATTTTTGATTTTTTCATCTAATGCTTTATTTAAAGCATTGGCTTAATTGCTTTATTTCATAATTGTCTTGTTATTTAAGACAATGACTCAAGTGTGTAGATAGGTGTCCCTCTACCATCCTGTGTTCACAGCTTCTCCGTGTTGCAATTTCCCTTTCCTTATCTTCTCTTCCCTTATTTATATTTCCCCATCTAATTACCCCTTTTAATTTGGATGTTGTACATTCATTTTTTTTTCATAACATAGTATCCATGTTTCCAGAGAAACAGAACCAACAGGGACACAGACAGACAGACAGACAGACATGTTTCTTCTGGGGAACTGGTTCACGTGGTTATGGAGGCTGAGAGGTCTCAAGATCTGCTGGAGGCCAGGTGGAGGCCCAGGGGAACTGACACGTAGTTCCTGTCTGAGTCTGAAGGCCCAAGACCAGGTCAGTGGATGGTGTAAATTCCAGTGTGAAAGCCGGCAGCCTCACCACCCTAGAAGAGCCGCTTCTCAGTTCAAGCGTGAAGGCAGGGAGAGGTCACTTCCTTGGGTCATCAGATGGGTAGAAGCTCCCTCACTGAAAGAAGGGTCTGCCTTTTGGTCCCATCAGGCCATCAGCTGATGAGTTGAGGCTCACCCACATTAGGGAGGGTGATCTACTTCCCTGGGTCTGTTGATTCAAATGTTAATCACATCCACAGACACCTTCATAGACACACCCAAAATGTTTGACCAAATACCTGGGTGTGCTGTGGCCCAGTTCAGCTGACACACAGTAAGTATCACACTTAATTGATTAGAGTCTACGGTTAATTTGTATTTTTACTTCATGCCAAATAATACAAATGTCCTGGAACATTCTTAGATCTTATTTACCTTCCTTCTACTTTTTTTCTTTTGCTTTTTTACCATTAAAAAATTTTTTTAATCTTTAAAATCCCATGCTGTGATGTTATCCTTTTGTATTTTTTGTTGTGACAAGAATATACAGAACATTCAATTTCTTATTATAACCATTTGTAAGCACACAGTTCAGTAGCATAACACACATCCACAATGTGAAGTCACCATGACCCCGACTCTGCCCAGATCTTTTCCTTATCCCCACAGGAACCCTGCACTCATAACCAATAACCCACTTTCCCTCTGCCCTTATCCTCCGGTAAGCTCTCTTCTACTGTCTTCATTAAATTTCCTATCCTAGGCACCTCTTAGGCACGGAGCTATACAACTTCTGTCCTTCTGTGTTTGTCTGCCTCATTTCACTGAGCAAAATGCTGTCAAGTTCCTTTCACTTTGTCGCATTTGTAAAAATTTCATTCCTTTCCATAGCTGAGTAGTATTCCATTGTGATGCTATAGGTTTTCTGCCCATCCATCTCCTGATGGACACTTGGGCTGATTCCACCCTTTGTATGCAGTGGGTAATGCTGATGGGAACATTGGTAAGCAAATCCTTTTTTAGTCCCACCTTTGGTAGCCAAGACTCCATTTCTCATGGAGTGGTCTTGGACTCCTTGTCGCAGTCCATTGATCATATGGAGCAAGTTTGTTTGTAGCTCTCTATCCTATTCCATGGTTTGTCTGCCTGTTCTCATGCCAGGACCATACTGTACCACCCACATGGCACGCGGGTGGTGGGAATGGGGTTCTCCAGTGTTACTGTGAGGGACCCTTCTAGCAGAGCAGAGGGGAAGGTCATGTGCATGGGGTGGTCTGTCCCCTGGGAGAGCCATTGAAGTTCCCATGGCTGTTCTCTCCCTGGCTTTTTTAGAATATTTTTCAGAATATTTGAACTTTCTTCTTCTTTCTTCTAGGTTGTTTTGGCTATTTGGAACTCCATGGCAATTCCGTGAGAATTCCAGGCATCATTCAGTTTGTTTTTCACCAGCAGCTAAAATGTGACTTCTCTCTTGCTGCTTCTGAGAATTTATTCTTTATCTTTACTTTTCAGAATTTTGCTGATGATATGTCTTGACTTGAATTTTTTTATTTCTTCTTCTTGTTTGGGGTTGGCTCAGCTTATCAAATCTGTAGGTTTATGTTGTTTGTCTCATTTGGGGAAAATTCTGCTTTGAATCCCTCCAATACTTTTCCACCCCACTATCTTTCAATACTCCTTTGGGATCCCTGCTGAGAGAAATGTCAGATCTTTTCTTACAAACCCACAATTTCCTGTGTCTTTGTTCCACATTTTTCCCAGTTTATTTGCTCCTGGCTCTTCAGTTTGATAATTCCTATTTTTCTACCTTCAAGTTCACTGATTCTTTGCTCTGTCCTCCCCTTTCTGCTGTTGATCCTATTCATCGAGTTTGTCTTTGATTATCACGTTTGGGGTTTACAATTTTCACTCCGCTTTTCTTTGATACTCCATTTCTTTGCCAAGTCTTCTAATTTCTCTGCTGAGATTTTCAATTTGTCTTAAGCATGTTCATATTTTCCCACCGCATCCTGAATATCAAATACAATCTTTAAAGATGACGTATCGACTGTGTTTCAAAGCTGCCCCTTTATTTAGTGATTAAATAAGGTCTGCATTGTATCACAGTCATCTACTCTAAAATTGAATATTGGTAAGATGGAGTGCTTTGGCTTTTCATTCCCCACCGAGGGGTTGAATGTGATTAGGTTGCAATTCCTGCTACGCAGCAGCTCACCACCAATTGAGTTTCCAGCGCTTCGTGTCTGTCCTGATATTCTCCTTGGTAACTTTAATCGCTGGAGGCAAGCTCTCAGGAGAAGCGGGTGCCCACAAAGTCTGGTGTGGATGGGAAGGAGGTGCTTTTGTGTGCAATCTGGCACACCTGAGCACCCGATCTGAGAGCATTCCCTGGCCATCAAGATTGCTCTTTTCATGGACTTGGGCCGTGGTTTATTCTTTCATAATTTGCCTAAGTGTGGTGGCAGAGTTTGGCTTTTGATTCAGGCAGGACGTTGTCACTTATAGTTTCTGTCCTCAGTCACGGAAGGCAGCCTCCATTTCCTCATCTTAAACTGGCAATAACATCAGGCTAAATTCCATCAGATTTCAGGGACGATTCAATAATGTGACATGATGCAGGTACATTGAAGTCTTCATAAATGTCAGTCACCTTGAAATTAGCAATATATAGTACCCATCTGCTACTCCACTGCTAAGACAGCAGACCAAGCTTTCCATCTATCTGATAATTTCTAAGATTCATCCTGTAGTCTTCTGCGTTTTACATCTATTCCACAAGTATTTATTGAGAATCTGTCGTGTTCAGTTACTGTTCTAGTAATGCTCATGAGTGGGGGATTCTGAACAAATTAATCTGGAGCCCTCCCCCCATGACTGCAAAAGCTTTATCTTGCAAACTTGTTTGTTTATATATGTTTACATGATAAACTGGTAATCATGCAAGGGAAATAACACTACAGAAGTCAAGAGAACTGTGAGTTCTCTTCTCCTCAGATTAACGTACTCCGTGTTCATAGATTTTTCCACACTGTGCTCTGAACTAGTCATTTCAGCAGTAGATGGATATGTTAAATCCCATGGAGTTTATTAATTAAATAAAGTCTGGAATCAAGAAACCATCCAAATGTGTATGCTGGTGTCTATTTGAAAGAAAATATAGTTTAAATTAATAAGCTTGAAATTAGCTTTCTAAGGCTAAAACGTTTTAACAAAATGAAATAAATTATGCAGATTCCCCCCAAATATTCATTTTCACCAATAGAATCAGTATTCACTTAGTAAAGTCTGCCATCAATTTCTAATGAAGGAATCAGAAATACATAGTCATTTGGACAAGAAAATCAATATAAGTGATAATTAAATACTATAGGGGATTAACAATAGAGGATTAAAAAGAACATGGAAGAATATAGTTGGGTTTTCAAGAGTACCAAGGAAGAAAGGAGCTTGAGAGGGTCTTCCTCCCCAGAAGGCTGCAGGTGGAGGCTGATGGGCAGGGAAAGTGGGTGGGGATATCAAGCCTGCTGGGTGGTCCTGCTGGGTGAGCCAGCAGACAACCAGTGAAGACTGGTAGGAAGGAACACCTCCAGAAAGTTCAGGCAGGCTGAGGACGTAAAGGAATGCTAAGCAAAGTGAGGCAGTTCCAGGATCTAACTCTAAGTGGAGAATTGTGGTCAAGATCTCACTCTCTCATCAGTTCTGGGTCAAGAGCTTCAGGGCACCCTGAAACCTACCTACAGAAAACACATCACATTTAGCTATTCTGGCACATCTGAAATAAAACAACAGAGGAAAAATAGCCACAAAAATTCTTCCTTAGCTTTGTGTAAGAAAAAAGCTACGGGTCTTAGTTCAGTTGTGTGACATGCTTTACTTGAAACAGGGGTAGTTAAGAGTATTCACTTTTAATCTTACTTTCTTGGCAGAGAAATATGTTCCTGGTTTGACAAATGTGGTTTCAATTGTGATTGGAAAACAATATAATTCAGGATCCCTTCATCAGTTGTCTATCAATTCTCTTGGGGAGCAGAGCTTTATTAGCTCATGTATCAGTCAGCTGCACTCACAATTATGCTGCATAACAAGCCACTCTGAAACTCAATGGCATGTGGCTAGTAGCATTTATTTCTTGCTCACATATCTGCAGGTTGTCTTGAGTTCAGTGGATCATGGTAGGGCTGGGCTTGGTTCCAGGGTGCTGTTGGGTTTCAAGTCTGCTTGTTCTTGCGTGGCAGCTTCCTACTGCAAGCATTTTTAAGGACAATGGCAGAAGCACAAAGGTCAAGGTCAATGTTCAAGTGCATAAGTTCTGCCAATTCTCATTGGCCAAAGCAAGTAACCCAGTTTGTCCTCAACATCAGTGAGGAGAGAAGTGTGCTTCTGCCTCAGAAATTAAGATAAGAGGAAGAGAGGGAATCTTTGATAGCCTGTAATCTCAGGCTGCACAGCTAGGAACAGTACTAAAACCCTAACTGGGTTCTGGATCAGTCCTGGTGTTTTCTGCCCTTTGGACTTTGCTTCAGGGAGTGCGGTCCACTTACCTTCCCAGCTGTCCCTTGCTTGGTCATTGCATGATTGTCCTTCCATGGTCTTGAGTATTTGGGCATAAGTAGTGTGGTCTCTCTGTGCATGTTCCTTTCTCTTGTCCATTGTACCCGGCTGACTTTCTTAGAACGTACCTGACATAATCACTACCATAATTTTCTGCCAAGTCCCTAAAGCGTCATGTTTGTCCCAGGAGGTAGGTGGGTTGACTCCCTTGAGGCAGGGGGTGTAAGTTGGGGCGCAGCTTATTATTGAGCGGAAAGGCAGTTCTGCCTCCTGACTCTAATCCCGGTTCTCCACCAGGTCCAGACTCAGCCAGGTCCAAATTTCAGGGTTATCCCTTGAAATACATAGAGGACCTCAAACCTGGGATGGTGACTTTATATAAAAATAGGGTCTGGGGGGGCAGGTGGCACTGGGGGCCTTTTAAGCGGCCACCCACCTGTCCCCAGATGACAGGGCTGGCCCCCGCCCTGTCCTGATGTGTGGTCCACTGGGCCCAGCGGCTCAGCGGGGCCCGCAGGAGGCTCCAGAGCAGCCCAAGTGAGTGAGGGCCGCATCCCCAGGTTCAGCTCCAGCCGCGCAGGGAGAAACGGGGATCAGTGCGGTTCAGGAATCGATTCCAGCGTTTCATGGACCGCAGGGCCCCAGCCAATGGCCGCTGTGAACCTGCGGCTAGCTGTCTCCTCTGGAGTGGTGCACGGTTCCCGCGGTGGTGGGCAGTGTGTCCGCCGTCTGGTGTCTCATGACGGCTGGGAAAAGGTCAGGGCAGGTGTGTGGGCACCGGCCTCCGCGCCCTCCGGTCTCCACCATGCTTGTCTTCAGCGCGGTGGGTGGCACATTGCTTGTCCAAGTGGGAGGGACCGGTCATCTCGGTCAGCTCCTTCACGGGCTTCCCCTGCTCCCTGGCTTAACCTCCAGGGAACTCGGACCCCTGACGTCCCTTTGATTCACAGCAGCTGGAGGAACCCCCTCTCTACCGTGAAAAGGTTCAGGGTTGAGCTCTTCTTCCATCTCCCAGTGGGATTTCCTGCAGGCTTGGTGACATCGATGGGTCACATCCACGGATGTCAGGTCTTGCCTGTGCGGGCTTCATGTATTGGTTGGGAGTTGTGTTCTTCAAGAGAGAATATGTTATCCCCTTTGCCCAGGCCATCTGGCACCTGTGGGTGGCCCCAGCCCCCAGTGCCTTAGTACCCATTTGGGAGTACCTATACTGAAGTCCTGGGACTTTACCTGACATTTGTCACCAGCCTGTAGGAGGTCTCCAAATCAGTACTACCTCAACTGTGGCACTTGGGGGAAAAAGAGAGAGAGAGAGAGAGAGAAGAAAGAAAGAAAGAAAGAAAGAAAAAGAAGCAACTGTACTAACTTTCTTTTTGATTTTTGACCATAATTATAGTGAAAGTGTAAAAGCTGAGTTCAGGAATTTCCTCCCTTGCAGCAAACAAAGTAGTGAATCAATTATTCATTCTGTTCCACTACCATGAAAGACTCTGGACAACTGAGGTTTACAAGCCAGAATGTTGTACTTTAATTTTATAGATTTTATGACATGATTTTTCTAAATTAGTAGGTCAGGTTGTAAAAGTCAGTGCAATAACAAAACTTCCTTTTTAAGAAAAAAAAGTTGTTTCTAACACTTTCCCATTCACTGTGTAAAGAATCATAAACCGAACTCACACGACTTTTTACCATGTTTCATTTTGGCATAATGTGGTTGATGTTTAAATGGAAACTTCAGTGTATTTTTCTGTAAATTAAAAAAACTGGGGCTGGGGTTGTGGCTCAGTGGTAGAGTACTCCCTTCGCATGTTCGAGACCCTTGGTTTGATCCTCAGCACCACATAAGAATAAGTGAAATAAAGGTATTGTTTAAAAAAATCATCTGTTAAGGTGCATCTCTGCCATTCCTCATTCATGTGGATTTTTGCAACAAGCAGTCAGCATTCCACACGTGACCTCTGAAGGAAGTGCTGCTTTGGGCCATGTACTTGACAGAGTTCGGAAGAGTATCTTGGTATCACTATCTTTTTCAAAAGATCCAACTTTTGCTGAGAGTAGTGGCCCACGCCTGTGATCCCTGTGGCTCAGGAGGCTGAGGCAGGAGGATCATAAGTTCAAGGCCAGCCTCAGCAATTTAGCAAGGCCCTAAGCAACCTGGCAAGACCCTGTCACAAAGAAATAAAAAGGGCTGGGGATGTGACTCAGTGGTTAAGTGCCCCTCAGTTCAATCCCTGATACAAAAACAAACAAACAGAAAAGATCCAACTTTTCTCTCTGCCTGTGCCGTGTTTTCTTCAGGGTCTCTTTGAACAGGGGATGAGTACTCTGCTATATTATGCTAGTGTTCTTGGGTTGGCCATCTGCTGGAAGCTTCTCAAGAACATTGTGAATCACAGTGAAGAGTCGTATTGTCTGTCAGATGCCCAAGGGTTAAGTCCTGTCACTTAGCTTACAATATCAGTTTGATATTAATTTTAAATTGTGGAACTAGATGTACACTTTCACATTTCTGCCTTTTCTCTGCATCTCCTATTATGCTTTTCTTTTTAAATAGAAAAAAATATTTAAAGCATTGTTGGACAGGCAGAAACTTGTGTCTGTAACTCATGGGCTGTATTCAGACTCAGTGGAATGGTATTTACATGTTATTTTTGATTTTCCATCAGTGTCTTGCATTAATGCAAGATTAACTGTTTGTGGGTTAACCACTCTTGTTGTGGGTATAAGAAACGACAGAAACTTACCTTGAGGTGCCAATATTGCTTGTTTTCCAGCAATGAATTTGCTCAGTGCAATTGTTGGGTTGATGACGAGCTTATTAATTCACGTTTTGTAGGATGTAGGTTTAAAAGAGAGTTTATTTTGCTGGGCATGGAGGCCCATGCCTGTAATCCCAGTGGCTAATGAGGGTTTTGCAGGAAGACTGTGAGTTCATAGCCAGCCTCAGCAACTTAGTGAGACCCTATGCAACTCAGTGAGACCCTGTCTCTAAATAAAACACACAAAAAGCCTGGGGATGTGACTCAGTGGTTAAGTGTCCCTGGGTTCAACCCCCCGGTACCAAAAAAAAAAAAAAAACCTTTATTTTGTGTGTATGTTTAGAGCCCTTGGATTTTGGTGAACTATAGAGGAGTGAGGAATAGAAGAATTGATGTTTGCTGGTGAATTCTTGAACAGGCAAGGGACCTGGTGATACCCCCAACAAGGCCAGGTCTGTGTGCGTGACTCTGAGCATCTGAAAGCCTGTTGTTTTACTGTGTGGATTTTATTTTCAATAAATCAACTTTTGTGGATTCCTTTAAAATATGCTCAAAAGTAACACTGTCAAAACTACTAAAAAGTATGTAGAAAAATTGTGCTGTAGATGAGAATTTGTTACTTGGATTTAAAAAGAAACAGCCTTTGTAGACGTGGTGATGTTAAGAGAAGATCATACGGATTATGGTGGGTTTTTTAAATAAAAGGACTCTTGTCCTTCCAAGGAGAGTGAGATCGAGATGGAGACACACAGGTGCACAGGGAAGAAGCCATGTCACTATGGAGGTAGAAATTGAGAGGAGACAACCAGAAACCAGGAATTTCGAGCCACCACCAGAAGCTGGGAGAGAGTAAAGAGGATTTCCCACCAGCCCTCGGCCGATGGCTGGCACCCTGGTTTCTGCCCTCAGTCTTCTGGAACTGGAGATAATAAACTGACATTGTTTTGTGCTACCCAGTTTATGAGAGCAGGTTATGGAAACCCTAGGAGGTGAATACACAACACCTCCCTATAGGACATCAATTTCCATTGTATTTCATTTTTCAAGTGTTATTCACATTTATGTTTTATACTGGGTATTGAACCCAGGGGCGTTTTACACTGAGCTACATCTCTAGCCCTTTTTATTTTTATTTTGAGGAAGCAAAACCTTTTCTAGTTTCCAAGATGAAAAAAACAAAATTCCCGGGTGAGGGCTTTGGCCGGCTTTGCCAGTGTGGCTGGATCAATGAGGACCCGTGGGTGGGCTCCATCGCACGTCCTGCCCTCACAGGGCCTGCAATTGCCAAGCAGTCACAAAGGCCACAAAAGACAGCAGGAAACCTCTGAGCATGACCAGGGGTGGAGGCCAACACACCCGCTGGGTCTCCAGCCAGCCCTCTGTATCCACCATCTGTCTGATGTGCCGGAACAAGAACCCAGAAACAGGTGGAACTACCAGGGTATTATCTGGAAAAAGTATGATCTAGAAAGTAGTTACAGAAGACAGATGCTGTGTAGGCTACAGCAGGTCGTTGGTGTGGTCCCCAGAACCCTGAATTTCATGTCCACTTAAAACAATGGGGTGTGACCTTACCTAGAAATGTCCAATGAATGCCAGGGGCCATTGGAAACTAGGAAAGAGGCCAGGAACACATTCCCCTGTGAGCCCCAAGATGAGGCCCATGCTGTCAGACCTTCTGGCCTCTGAAACGTGAGAGGGAATAAACCTCTGTTGTCTTAAGTTCCCAAGGGGCGGTACCTGGTTGTGGTAGCTCCCATAAGCTGGTGCCGATGATGAACTCGAGACTGTCTCGTTTTCAATACCACTGAATTACAAAGTGGAGTCTTTAGAAAACACAGAGGGTTAAAATTGCTTAATAAGAAGTATAGTTATTTGTATCATTAGGAGGAACATCCTTTGTTTGCTAAAAGAGAAAATTAATTTTTTTATTGAAATGGAAAGATTTGCCTACAATACTCATTATAATTAAATATGCCAATTTATCACTGATTATGAAACAAAATTACGTTAGAGGATGGGAGTGTGAATACCACAAGGACATTAAATGAAATATGTGGAAGAGGAATGAGGGAATTTTCACAGACTCGCTTGGTTCAATCAAGATTTTTCTAGCAGTTGTGTTCCATTTTCTTTAACAATAATATCATCTATCTGCAAGTCCATGGGGAGAGAAGCAGGATAGTTTATGAAGTGCAATTACTTTCAAGCTAATTTGATTTGGTATTTTAAAGACAAACAATTCCCAACATTGGTCTTTCGCTCTGTGGTCCTGTTACCAAGTTCCTTATGAGGAGGCCCAGAGCACATGGTTAAGGCAAATTCCACCAAAGCTAGTTCACAGAAAACTTTCTGACCTCTTCATTTGGTTAATTGGCTTATTATGAAACTTGACAGAACCTTGGCTTATGTTCTACATCACACATAAGGAGCTTAATCTACTTTGAATAGTTCTGTCGCCTATCGGGAAATAGAATTTCTCCCTCTCTGGGAAGGTCTGGCCTATGCTGTTTTTTTTCCTCGTGATGAAGTTTTATGGGTCAGCCTGACTGGGCGGAAGGGTACTTACTCTAAAAATCACTCAGGGTGTGCATGACGGTGTTTGTGTGGACTGGGCTGATGTGAGTGGGGCCATCTTGAGTCATTGCCCCTGTGGTGGCCACGGAGAGCCCAGTTGGCCCTCCCCTCAGGGCTTCCCAGTGTATTGTAAGCAGAACAGACCACTGGAGTGGAATGTGGAGTCTTAGGACCTGGGCGGTGCCTGGCTCTTGCATATTAGCTGCGACCACCAGGTGACCCAAATTTCAGGGCTCCATTTGGTCTTGCTGCTGCCCGGGACCAGGCTTCTGCCAGCAAGTCCCTAATAAATTGCACTCTGAGCAACCCTGGATCTGTCTACCTCTTTGCTTGGGCTCAGGGCACCTTGAGGCCAAGAGGTTGTTCCAGAGCAGTGTCCCCGTAGAGATGAGCATCTGGATTGGCAGACTGAGTGAAAAGGACTCACTCCCACCAAGATGTGCCCACGTCACCCAACCCTGCGGGGCCTGTAGAACAAAAAGGTGGCGGAGAGGCAGATCCTTTGTCCCAGTTTGAGCAGCCTGCACAGCATCTCCTCCTGATGTCCTTCCTCAGTGCTGCTGGTCCCGGGCCTTGGGTCTCAGGCTGAGCTGTCCCACCTGTTCTCTGGGGTCCTCAGCTTGCAGATGGCAGATGATGACTTCTTGGCCTTCACAATCCTGTGAACCAATTCTTGTTGTATACATATGCACATGTGCCTTCCTCCTTCTCCCTGAAGGTGTGTGCATGTATATACATGTGTGTGTGTGTGTGTGTGTGTGTGTGTACACACACATGTAGAGCTGCTGTATCCGTTTGCAGTTATGACTTTGAAGGCGACTTTGGTGAGGTCCTCAGCTTGCACAAAGCACTCATTTTGAGCTGTGCCTGCACCTTTCCATGAAACCCTGCTCAATTGGCACCAGCCATATTCCTGAGGTGGCAAACCCACCACTGCTCCTCTTGCACCCCTAGGTGTCCCCACCCTACCTTCTTGGCTCTTCATCCAGACCGACAGGGATTTTCAGGCTTAATTCTCCCCTTGCCTTATTTTCCTGGCTCTCTCTCTCTTCCGTTGCAGCCAACCTCCTTTACTTTCTGAACAGTCCCAGAATGGAAGGGAAGCCCTTTTCAGTTTGGTCTCCAGGAGGCTGCAGGCATTTGCCCAGCCTCTGGCTCCTTGGGATCAGAAACCTTGGTGGCCTGGGCCAACTTTTTTCACCAGAACCTCTAAGTCAATTTTCAACCAGGGGCTATTTGTTCCCCTGCAGCCATCTCTGGGGGACATTTGCCAATGTCTTTAGGTGCTTTGGGTTGCCATACCTGAGGGAGAGCCGCTCCTGTGTCAGAACAAATTAGGGATCCTGCAAAAATTCTACGACGCTGGGGACAGCCAGGCCCTCACAGCAAATTGTCAATAGGAATGCGGCCTAGAAACCAGTTCTAAGTCAAATGAACATTGCTGGAGTGAAAGAAGCTGCCCTGAGACCTGTCTTAAATTTTCATTTGATGGATTAGAGACACACAATGATCTGCCTTTCTATTTTGCTATTTATTTCTGATGCTTGGGTCTCCTAAGTTTCCCTGATATCTTTATGTTTTCATTCTTACCAAATTTGTGGTGGTCACCTTTAGTCACTACCATGACACGCCCAGTTTCCCAGCATTGTCACTTGTGTGACATATGATGACATGTTGGCAACGTCTGGGGGTGGGACCCGAGGATTGTGCACTTCTGCCACAAATAGTCTCCTGTGGCCCCTTGTGGCAAAGAGGAAGGAAAATCCCATCTTGGATCTTAAGTCTTCTTTTGTGACATTCACGCCATTACTCTGTTATATTTCCATTTCTTGTTTTTAGAATGAACAAAAACATGATAAAACATTTTAAGAAACTAACTAAATAAAAAAACTAAATTTTAGACTGATGCACACATGCAGTGTTGTGCATGTAATGACTCTAAAATACTTTTTTTGGGGGGGTACCAGGGATTGAACTCAGGGGCACTCAACCACTGAGCCACATCCTCAGCCCTGTTTTGTATTTTATTTAGAGACAGGGTCTCACTGAGTTGCTTAGCACCTTGCTTTTGCAGAGGCTGGCTTTGAGCTCATGATCCTCCTGCCTCAGCCTCCCCAGCTGCTGGGATGACAGGCATGCAACACAGCTCCTGGCTAAAATCCTTTTAGTTGCCAGAAAAGTTGCAATGGGAGGTAAAGCAGGGTCTAAACTTGGAAGCCACAGATTCACTGGGAGCTGAGCTCAGCAAGGGGAGAAGAGAGTCAGGGTAAGACTGTTCCTTGAGGGGCAAATAAAAGACAGGTGGGATCCCCTCCCCCTGCAGAGCTGTGTTGTTCTTGCACTTTTGACCTCCATCCTCTGATGAAGCCATAACAGAGGATTTTCCATCTTCCCATGGAGAATCATATAAATGCAGGCATTCTCATTAATTATGATGAAGAATTATACTTTCATTATATGCATGGTAAATAACTGGGCAACTTGAATGGTTAAAATGGAACATCTGAAACCAGAGTCAGAATGAGCTTGGCATGGCTGGAAAATGTCATAGTCCCTGGTGACCTAATTCCTCTCTTCATTTCTCTCTCTCTCTTTTTTTTCCACACACAAACAGATTTCCAAATCCCCCATCCTCCTCCAGGCCATCTCTGGACACCTACGATTTGTCTTTGCTACTGTTGAAACCGGGACCTCAGGGGGAGCAATTCCCTGAGAGAAGTTTCAGCGCAGAGAGAACAACAGATGGCAGATCTTCATGGAATACTGTTCACGTAGCCCAGCGCTGCCCTCTGATATTGAGTTTATGGTTAATTACTAAATGTGCTAGTTGATTTTTTTCCCCAAATCAGTGCACTCAGATATGTGCCTGGCAATTTTCAAGTATATAGGTGTGCAAAGATAAAATGTCATGGACATCCTCTAACACACACACCTACACACGCGTGCGTGCACACACACACACACACACACACACACACTGTCTCCAGAAATTACTGCAGTTGGAGAGATTTTAATGCAAATAATTGACACAATGCAGAATGGTAATGTGCAACAGGTACCACGAGGCTCATAAAGCCCAATGTGTTAAAATGGAACTCTTCAGGCAATCATGATATGCAAACCCTAAACATCCTTCCCATGAATCTGGGGCAATATGGTAAGGAACTTTATTAACTTGCTCACTTCTTCATCCCTAGCCCAGATTCTTGCGACATCAATTCCTGTGACTTCAATACAGCTGACCTGAGATTTTTAAAAAACTTTTCTAGGTCAAGACAGCTAAATTTGAATTTCAGATAAATAACCAATATATATAGATTTTAGTGTAAGTATGTTCCAAATATTGCTGTGTATTTTATTGTATTTTTTTATGGCAACCCTAACCCCAAGGATTGCTTCTTTCAACCCCATTTATCTGAGCCTGCTCCGAAGCCTTCCAGGTTAACACCTGCCTTGACCTCCAGCTTCATCTGCAAAGGTGAGCTTCCCAAGTACCTGTCCTTATCATTTTTGTGAAATTTCGAGAGACAATATAGGATGGGTATAAATCCAAACATGACGTGTGTGTATGAGTGTGTGTGTGTGTGTGTGTGTGTGTGTGTGTGTGACAGTAATAAGTCTTTGACCACCTCCCTGTTACACTCAGAGATGTGATTCAAGGGAGACCTTGTTTTAGACAAATGCACAATTTCTGACTCCACTGGTTTTGGGCGCCCCCTGGTGGTCAAAGCTTGCCACTGGCTCATGGCCACCCACTAGATTTGCAGATGGGGCACTGGCGTCTAGCAGTCAAGGTAATTTAAACCTTAGGATTTACTCTGAAACAGGGATATGGAAAACAGACAGCAGGAGAGAAGGGGACCCTTGTGGGTTTGGACCAATGATAACCAAATCATAAGGAGAAGAGAGGGTCCTGCCACCTCTGGGATGAGGGGAGCTGTATCAGTTTTCCCCGCAAAAGACCAACATGGGTCTGCTCTCCTTGGTTGTTGGGAGCATATCTTCTGAAGTGTGTCTCAATTTAAAAAATCTGAAATGTCCTAAATTTAATTACAAGGGTCAGAAGATTGAGGGGGAGAAGAAATATGGAAGTTAATTAGCTAACAGCTTCAGAGCAAACCAATAAATGACTGTCACACTCCTGCGTGGATGCTGACTTACAACTCACGGTTGACTACAGGTGCCATTGTGCCCTGTTTATATTAAATTTGCAGACTATTCACTCCTGCCAACCCAACTGCAACAAGGACCTCCGGAGGGACTCTCCTCCTACCCCAGGAGTCCTCCTTCAGTGACCAGCCCCTCTTAGCTGTAGCCAGTGGAGGTCCAGGATAAACATTCATGCTTCTTCCTCCACTCTCCATTCTGAAAATGCTCTTGGCTCTTAGGGCCTGCAGACTTCCCCCAGCTGCTATCCAGCCTTGTTGCTGGTGGTTGTGGAACTTGTCCCATCACCTGGACCTTTTCCCAGCTGGCATCTGTAAGTCTCAGTGGATCCTTTTATTTCAGACCTGTTTTGTTCTCCAAAGATTTGACTTAACACTCTGCAAACAAAAATGTCTTAAGAGCCAGGAGATTCTTAGGCTCCTTTGATTAGTGGTGGCCTTGGCTTCCTCTGACTGGAGAATTCACAGCCAAGTACTCTCCATTATATTCTTCCAGATTCTCTTTCATTTAGATTGTGTTCCTTAAGCTCCAGGGCATGCATATTCATATTTGTCAATACTTTGGGGTTTGGTAACTAAATAAGCACTGAAAAAGGAATATTGCTTTGGGCTGGGGATACAGTTCAGTTGGTAGAGTGCCTGCCTTGCATGCACAAGGCCCTGGGTTCAATTCTCAGTAACACACACACACACACACACACACAATCTTTCTCTGAGTATGGTGACTTTCCCCCTAAAACTTTCCTTATGAAGCACATGACAGTAAAAATATTATAAAATCAAAGGTTCTTTCAGGTCCCTTCTTGTGTTATGCAGAGCACACTCAGCCTGGAATCTAGAGTTCTCCATCGCCCTCTCAGATCCTTACCCAATGTTGGTCTCCTAGAGGCCTCAGGTTACTCATCCAAAAGAATGTTTAAATTGCTTCTCCTACACCAAGTGCAGTGGGCCGGGGCTTCTCTCTGGAATTCCATCAATCTGCATTAAGACCAAACCCACAAAAAGGAACCCAGTTGCCAACCATCTTCATCCTGGAATCTCTTTATTGAAGCAAAGACTGAGGAACACAGCCACCCTCGCTTGGAGGGACTTGATTATAAAATAGGGTCTGTTCCTTGGGCTCATTCACATTCCAAACAAAATTGTTTTGCAAACTATTTTCTGTCTCTGGGTTCATTCATGCCTTCATAATCATTCACAATCCCTTAAAATGCCAAGGGGGCCCATTCTGCCAGTTCCCTTATAGAAAAAAGTATATAAATTGAATCATGCTGGGCTGGTGTGTGATTCCATTATGTGACTGCCTCCTTGCACATAATCATTTTCTTTGTCCTTTCTCCTATTTAATCTGTATATTGTCCATTCATTCTACAAACTGAGTGGAGGAGAATTTTCCCTTTGCCTCTACACCTGATGATAAATTATATACAGTAAAAATTATATACAGAAGTCCTCCCTTATCCATGGACAATACATTCTAAGACCCCACTTGGATGCCTGAAATCATGGATAGTATCAAACCCTATATACAATTGAGATAGCTGCTAAATGACTGACAGGTAGCATATACAGCATGGATACACTGAACAATGTCCCTGGTGGGATGGAGCAGGACATTGAGAGATTTCATCATGCTGTTAAGAATGTTTTATAATTTAAAACTTATTAATTCTTTATTTCTGAAAGGGAAACCTCAGATAAGGGGGAACTACTGTAACTTGAATTAACATCTGAGTTTAACTGGTAGTGTTGCTGATGTGTAAAATTTTGTGTCTTCAGGTTTTTATTAATGTTATTCTTTTCCATCTTTCATCATTATTTTGAAGGGAATGTATTATGGAACACAAAGAAATATTAAAATTGCAAGAACATGAATACCGGTAAATGTGACCATTACTTCTTTAAAAAAAACAAATATAATAAATTGGATAGATTACTTCACATAAAGTGTTTTACTTGAGCTACTGTTTTGCATTTGGACTATTTTTAACTAGCCCATATTCTGTCCAAAAATTCTTACAGGATTTTTACATTCAATAGGATTTTTAAATTCAATAGGATTTTTAAATTTAATTTTTAATTGGAAACAATTTATTTGATATTGGTTAAGAGAGGTTATTTCAAACTTTGTATACAAGTTCCAACTCTTACTGTCACTTTGGTGCTCTTTCAGCAAGTTTTTGTCATCTGGATAAAAGCTGTTATTGAATTTTCTTGCTTAGATTATGTGATTTTGGTTCAGAGAAAAAAAAACCCTGCTGTTATAGTGTATTTTGTTTCTCTATATTTTAAATGGAAAATTATGTAAGGAGGTAAGTTATATGTTTGTTTCCCACCTGTGGTATTTAAAATGTGGCAAGCATTCAGAGTTGTCATGAAGACTCAGGCCAAAAATGCTTTATTGCATACGATTAGCCTCATCTTGCTTTTAAAATGGAATGAAATAGGGCCATCTTAATATTCATGTGTTCTATCGAACAGAGGATTGAACAATGAAAGTGGATTACTTATTTTTGCTCCCGGTACAAATAGTTTTATCTTGCCATGTTTAGAGTCATTGTTTTGGCTTTGCATTAGAATACTGTGAAATGGATCACAAAATATGCTTTCTGAGTTGCATTTGTAAAATGATTTTATGAAATGTACTTGACCCCACCCTGTGCACAGAGACATTTCAGACTAATCACACGACGCTGGGTGTAATCACAGCAGCATGGACTGGTTTCCCTGCAAGAAGGGGAGGAGGTGGCTTGGCCCCGGATACGGTGTTTAGCTCCTTGCATGCTCACTGATGGTGGGCTTGGTGCAGTGGCTGAAACAGGATGAAATAAGCAGGGGTTGGTCCCAGGGGTACGTGGTGTCCATCCATCTTACCTAACTGTCGGATGGGTCTCCAGGATCTAATGAGTCAAGTTTCATCCTTTGCCTGGGGCCTGCTACCAACTTAAAGTTCTCCTAATCTCCCTGATCATTCTGGTCTGTAGGCTTTTTTGGTCTGGAATCATTTTACTTTTTAATTTTTTAATTAACTAATTTGCTTATTATTTTTATTAACACATCCATGGGATTCACTAGTATTTCCATACATGTATATAGTATGCTTTGTTTTTATCCAGCTATTCTTGTTTGCCCACCCACCCTTTGCTACCCTTCCTAGCGCTGAGTAATTACAATTACTATTTGACTTTCAGTTAGTTTTCTTTTCTTTCTTTGTTTTGAAGTTCCCACATTTGATTTAGAACATGCAAACTTCTCTTTCTATGTCTGGCTTATTTTGCTTAATAGGATGCCCTTCAGTCCCATCCATTTTGCTGCAAATGGTAGGATTTCATTCTTTTATGGCTGAATTATAGCATGCCATTGTGCCTATATACCATATATTCTTTATCCATTTATCTGTTGATGGAGACGTAAGTTGATTCTGTACCTTAGCTACTGTGACTAGGGCCACAGTAAACATGAGTATGCAGGTATCTCTTTTGTCTCAAAGTTCATTTACTTTGATATATACTCAGCAGTGGATAGCTGATCATATAGTAGTTCTCTTTTGTAGTTTTTTTTTTGTTGTTGTTGTTGTTGTTTTTCCCCATGGTGGCTACATGGTTTAGATATAAGGCATCCCCAAAGCTCATGTGTGAGAATGTTTAGAGGTGAAATAACTAGAGTATGAAAGTTGGGACCTAATTAATAAATTAATCCACTGACAATGATAATAGATTAGCTGGGTGGTAACTGTAGGCAGATAGGGTGTGGCTGGAGGACTTAAGTGGTGGTGGGGGCTTTTGCATTTTGTCCCTGGTGAGTGGAGCTTTCTCTCTCTCTCTCTCTCTCTCTCTCTCTCTCTCTCTCTCTCCATCCTCTTTACCCTGTTCTGAGCTGATGTTCTGCTTCACCTCGGGCCCATAGCTATGGAGATGGTTGTCTATGGACAGAGACCACTGACACTGTGCGCCCCGTATGAAATTTTTGTCCCGTTGTTTGTGTCAGATCTTTTAGTCACAGTGACACAAACCAGTGGCTATACTAATTTGCATTCCCACCAACAGTTCCCTTTTCTCTACATTCTTATCAGCTTTTGTTCATTTTTTTTTTTTTTTTGATAATTGCCATTCTAACTGGGGGTGAAATGTAATCTCATTGTTGCTTTGATTTGCATTTCCCTTATGGTTGATGATGTTGAGTATTTTTTTCCTATTTTTTTTTTTGCCATTTGTATTTGTTCTTTTGAGAAGTATATATTCATATCATTTGCCCCTTCTAAAAATTGGGTTGCTTCTCTTGTTATCGCTAAAATTTTCAAATTCTCTCTGTATTCTGGATATTAACCTTTGCCAACAAATAGCTGGCAAATACATTTTTCCCACGGTGTAGTAAGGCTCTTCATTCTTTTGATCATTTCCTTTACGGTGCACAAGCCCATGGATCAAAGACCTTAATGGAAGACTTGATACTTTGAAACCACCAGAAGAAAACATAGGGGAAACACTTCAAGACATGGGCACAGGCAGTGATTTTCTGGATAGGACCCCTCCCCAACAAAGCATAGGAAACAGGAGCAAAATTTAACAAAGGGATTCTATCAAAGTCTTTATGGCTTCATAGTTCACTGTTCTCTCACCTGAGAAAACTCTTATTTTTCCCTCTGTTTACCCAAAGCCTAACCAATTCCCATGGCTCTGTGAAGCCCCTCTCCTCTCCTCCCAGCCCTGAAATTACCTCTCCTCCTTCTGTGCTCCTTGGCCATGTAGTGCCACTTAGATCATCTCCCCTAGGACTGACCCCATGCAAACTCCTTGCGACCCGGACTGTGCACTTTTGATATTTTCTATTCTGAAAGTAGTTGGCACAGAAAAACCTGGTGCCTATGAGGTATCCAGTAAGAATTACTGTAGGTGAATATTTAAAAACTTAAAAATGCAGGTGAATACAATTTTAAAAGGTAGGAGGCAAAGGATGGTGTTTCCAAGCACAGTTTTTAAAATATCTCTGAATGCCAAGAGAGAGTGTGATGAGCGTGTCCACATGGCGTGGCAGCTGCATCGAGAGAGGACACATATGCATTTCACCCCATCCTCTGTGCAGTTGAGCTCATTTGGAATTTAGTAAACCACCTTGCTATATGAGTACTTGGTTTCTCTCCAATTTCAAATTTGTTCATGGAACTTTAAAAAGTCCTTTGTTTTAATGAATTGTTTAATGACACATCATTTCTCCTTTACATATGGTAAACTGGAAACCACCTATGAAAGTACTGTTTTTCTAGATCAAATTATTTTTAAAAAGAAGCAACAGCATGCCTCTACCTAAAGAAAATCAAACATATGTTTTGACAGCATTTGGCTCTCATGAAACCAATTTCTAAAGAACTAAATTTGCAAAAAAAAAAAGAAAGAATAAAAGATCAAAATTCTTACTTTCATTTGCTAAATTGATTTGAAAATTCAGACAAATAGTAGACAAAGAGAATTTATAGAAAAAAAATAATGAACCTTATATATAATAAAATGCAAAAAATAATTGTAATTCTTGTTCCTCTCTTGTCTATTTCTCATATGTGTTAATTATGAAAGCATTTATTGAAATTCATATCATCCAGGTTCTGGTGTTGAGATTTCACCAGAGGTCAGCCAAACCATCTGTTTCTTTCTCTTTTGTTGAAAACAACAGAGCTACATTTTTAATGTGCCTTCAAAATAATAAGATCTGTTGGATAAAATTTTGAGCTGAATGAAGAAACAATTTGTTCAAAATGAAGACCAGAAATGTGTGTGTCCTACCATGTCACACACACACACAGGGAGGACTTCCTGCCACTTTGAAGAACTGAGACACATAAGCCGGAAGGAAGTGAGAACAGAACCCAGATGGCCACTGGGATTGTTGTAAATGCATCAGAAATTTTGGTGTTCAATCTTTTGCTGTGGCTCCAATTGAGAATCACAAGCACCCAGTAAGACAAAAAAGAATGATAAATGATACTGATTTTGGTGGTAAATGATACTGATTTCTTCTTATAAGTGATTTATCTCTTTACCTAAAGAACTGTCCTGCAAAAGAGCTGTGACCTTTTGATGTCTCTTTGAGCAGAGATTGCAGCCAATTTAATAATCAAACAATAGAAGCAACGGTGTGGCCTGGAAATCAGCACTGAAAGCAGGACACCTGGAACCAACACAGATCATCTACACCAGGCTTTCATTGGTAAAATGCAGTATCTATCAAAGTTTGCCATAGTAGATTGAATGATGCCCCCCCCCAAATATATCAATCCCTAATCCCTTGGCATTTTAAAAGTAATTCTATTTGAAAAATGTTGGTTTTTTTTTTTTTTGAAATATGATTAAGTTAAAAATCTTATCCTGGTTTTTTAGGTGGGTTTTAATTACCATCATAAGTGTTCTCAAGAGCCAGGAATGGTGGCACATGTGTATAATCCCATTTACTCGGGAGACTGAGGCAGGAGGATTGTGAGTTTGAGGCCAACCTGGCAACATAGCAAGACCATCTCAAATACACACACACACACACACACACACACACACACCCTTAGGAGAGACAAAACACACAAAGACATGTGGTTTAGAAGCTTTTGGAGCTTTTTGGAATTGTGGGAGGATTAGGAGAAAGCAATGGAGACATAGATTGGAGTAATGTGGCCACAAACCAAGAGATTCAAACAGCCCACATGTTCTGATTTAAGTATAAGATGTCCCCCCTAAAGCTCATGTGTGAATCGATTCGAGAAAATTGATTGGGTTAGGAGAGCATCAACTTAATCAAAACATTAATCTACTGATAGGGATTAAATGGGTGATAACTGTAGGCAGCTATAGTGTGGCTAGAGGAGATGCAGATGTTTGTTTTTTTTTAATAGATCAAATTTCTATTTTATTTAATTACTAGTTATTTTTGCTTACATTCTTTTTTAAATTTTTTTTAAATTTTTTATTAGCTACACATGACATTACAATGATCTTGGCAATTCATACATTTGAATCAATTGGGGTATAATTTCTCATTTTTCTGATTGTACAGATTGCAGAATCACACTGGTCATAGAGTCACCTATATACTTACAGCAATCGTGATGTCTATTCTATTCGATGCAGGTGAGTTTTTTGGGATATGATTTTGGGATTTATATTTGGTCCATGGAGAGTAGAGCTCCCCCTCCCACCCTGCCCTCCTTTTGGGATGACTTGAGCTGCTCTCCTCTGCCACACACCTCTTCCATGATGTTCTTCTACACCTCAGGCCTCAAGAAATGGAGCTGGCCATCTATGGACTGAGACCTATGAAATGGTGAGCCCCAAATAAACTTTTTCTCCTCTAATTATTCTTTTTCAGTCTTTTGGTAACAGCAGTGAAAAAGCTGGCTAAAACAGAAGTTGATACCAAGAATCAGGGTCATTGCTGTGACTAACCTAAACGTTGTTTAAATGCTTTTGGAGCTTTTTGGAATTGTGGGAGGAATTTTGAGACATTTAGACATGCAAGCTGGAAAAACTTTGGATTGCTATAAGTGGAACTTAAGGGACAATTCTGGTGGGAGTTCAGAAGACTGGAATGCCAATAAGACTATGGACAGAAAGACTAGGGTCATGAGGTTTCAGAGGAAAAGGAGGCCTTTATTGGAAATTGGACTAAAGGCCATTCACCTTACATTCTGGCTAAGAAATGATCTACATTTTGTCATGTCCTGGGGCTTTCTGTGAAGCTAAAGTTAAAGGTAATAAACTAATTATGATCTGGCAGAAGAAATTTCTAGGCAGCACAGCACTCAGTGGGTGACATGAATATTGCTGCCAGCTTTTAGCCAAGTTTATTGTGATAATCAGGAGCAGAAAGCAAAGCAGAAAGATTTGAAAAACTTAAATTTCATCAGAAAACAGTACAATGAGGGCTAAGAAACTTGTGGTAGTTAAAGAGAATACAACCAAACCACTAAAGAGAAGCTGCTAAGTACTTGACCCCAAAACTATAGGAAACATGGCTTGAGGACATCTCAGTGATTGGCAAGACCACACCCATGTCAAACTCAAGGATGCAAAAGTGAAAATTCTTTTGAGACAAGACGAGTGGGGCACCCTGCTTTAACAGGGAGTCCTAGGAAGTTGTTTCACCATGCTCAGTCACCCAGGCACTGAGAGGCTGCTGTAACCATGGTCCTTAGAGGTTTGGCTACTGCTCAAGATGGTGGCAGACCATGGAGTCAGCCACATGGAGCTGGTTCTGCAGGATGTTGGCATTAGAGGGTCATGGAGGCCTCCATCAAGATTTCAAAGAAAGGCTGGGGAGGCCAGGCAAAGCGCAGCAGAGTTGGAGACCCTGCAGGCAGCTCCTGAAAGAATGATGCATGAGGAAGTGAGAAGGAAGCCAAAGCTGCAGTGGAGACCCCCGAGATTAAGAGATGCCAGTAACAGGGGATGTCTGCCAAGGAAAGACAAGATGCAGGACTGAACCAAAACAAGCTGAGGTCTTGTGGGCTGCAACTGGAAAAGTCATAGAGTCAGAGCTACACGGTCCTCTGGAGAGAACAGCAAGATGCCATGTGCCCCAGATGTTGGACATCTAGCAACAGAACCTGTCTTTGTAGCTGGATTTCAGTCTTGCTTTGGTCCCATCCTTTCTTATATACCCTGATTTCTTCCTTGTATAATGGAAATGTTTATTCTGTACCTTTATCTGTTAGACATACGGATCTTGCTTTTGATTTTTATGGGGGCTCATGCTGAGAGTTTGCCTTGAGTTTCAGAGGAAGCTTTGTACTTGGACTTTTGATAATGTTGGAAGAGTTGAGACTTTAGGTATTCTTGGAAATGGACTAAATGTATTTTAAATTGTGAGATAGGCATGAGCTTTTGGGGGGATAGGGATGAAATGTTATGGTTTAGATATGAGGTTTTCCCCCAAAGCTCCTGAGACAATGCAAGAAGGTTTGAAATTTTAATGGTGAAATGATTGGGTTAGGAGAGCATTAACTTAATCAGTGCATTAATCTACTGATAGGGATTAACTGGATGGTAAATGTAAGCAGGTGGAGTGTGGACTCACACTCTCTCTCTCTCCCCTTCCTGGTATAATATCCTGAAGTTCTTTCCTCCACCACACTCTTCTTACATGATGTTATGCCATACCTCAGGCTGTGAGGTATGGAGTTTGCCTTCTACAGACTGAGACTTCCAAAACTGTGATTCCCAATTAAACTTTTCCCCTTCTAATTGTTCTTGTCAAATCTTTTGGTCACAGCAGCAAACAAGCTGACTAAAACACCCCAGAACAGATTCTCCCCTTAAGCCTCCAGCAGGAGTGTGGCCATGGTCAGCCCTCCGTTTGGCATTCTGGCCTCCAGAACCATGAGACTAAACCTTTCTGCTTTTTAAGCCATCCAGTTGTGACAAGTTATTACAGCAGCCACAGAGACTAACACGCCCACCTGGTACAGGTCCTGGGGAGGATTCAGGTTGAGAAAGCATGGTCGTTATGGCATTTTTCCTTTTTCCCCACTAATGCTCAGTCAAATATGTCAAGAGGATTGGAGAGTATTATGATTTATCGATTTGAAAATAAGTGATAAGGGCTTTTCATGTGCCAGTCACTATGATTAGCTCTGGGGATGAAGCATGAATAAAACAGAATTCCTTTCCCTCTCCACAGGCCTTACTTTTTTAGCAAGAAAAGAAATAATGCTTCAAGTCATGAAAGCAAAGGGACAAGGTGTTAGTAACATAGACTTCACCCAGGACAATCAGGGAAGATTTTAGCATGAAAATGGTAGCAATGCTAACAGTGTGCCAGTCTGCAGAGCCTCTAGAAAGGCGGAAAAGATCTATGTGCTGGAGACACACAAAAATCTCCAACGCTTCCTTTCAACACAGCCCTCTACAATTGTAGAACAACGTTTTATTGTTTGTAAGACTAAGTCTAAGGACTGCATTTTGATGAGCTTACAATTCAACCTCATGGATGCCAAATTGCTGGAGAAGCTGCTGTATATTCATGAGCTCATACAATGTTTGCCCATAGTAGGGTTTCCCAGGATTTTAAAAGAGTCTGACATTTAAAAATTCCACTTTTATCCTTGGATGGCCACCGTAGTTGATGGGTAGGCAGTTTTGTTGTATTAACTATGGCCAAGACGCTGAACCCAAATACTTTTTGTATAATTCTTTGATCTGTTGTCAGACTGCTGTGTACATTTTTTTTTAATGAAACTAGCCTGAAGATCTATAGAAGTCTGGTTATTCAGGCAGTAATTAACTTATAAATTCATGAAAATGACCAGAGGCTATGAAAATGACCAGCTTTGGACTGCCCCCTCACCTTTGGCAAAATTCTCCTGCTATGGATGAAAAAGACTTTATTCTTAGGGTTTAACAAGAAGTAATTTCTAATGAGTTGTCTAAAAATGGAAACATGTTTTTATTTTTAGTATGGGGTCACTTTAGGAGACCTTTGTATATCCTACATGGGGAATTCAGATGAATTGAAACATTTTTGAAAATCAGTCTTTTTAAAGAGACAAGCTGCATTTTTGAGTTTCTCTAATATAATGCAGACCTCCACAATTTAGAACAATCACAGTTGGCCTCATTCACTGCTCGGAGCAGGGATAAGCCTCCGATACAGCTTCTCAGGTCATGGGGGTACTTCTCTTTTTTCAGGTGGAAGAGTCCTAGTTACATCTGCAGCAGTGCCTAATGTTCCCAAGCCCCATTCCTCTGTTTGGTGAAATGAACACAAAAAATTAAATAGGGGTTGTTGGCACCCCTTTTCTATTGGGTAGAAATTTGCAAACCCATTACTATGATCTGAGCTGTAATTTTATTGTATATTATGATTAAATTTGTTTGCAAGATTAAAAGTCTTGTTCCTTTTAAAGAGCAGAAGCATGTACAGGCTTGTCAGCACTAATTCATATTCTAATTAAAAAATCTCAAAACAACAATATCAGCCCAGGTGTACAAACTTCATAGTGTCAATCATTTCTCATTAGAAACTACTTGTCTTGTAGGAGGAAAGCATTGCTAAAATCTTTTCTTTTTGAGGGAGATTTTTTTTAAATCAATTTTTATCCTTTCACATTGCTATGTTTACTGTAAATGAAAACCATGAGAGGACCTTTGATAACAATATATATCTGATTATTGCTTTAATGAATACATGAGTCACAAAGTTTCAAAAGATTTTGCTTGAGCCCCCAAAGAGACTTCTAAAACACTAAGTAGCTTGTCATTGGGCTGTTATTACCAGTATCCTCTCTTGAAGGAGTTCTTTCTTATTTCCTATACTTCCAAAAAATATAATTTCCTTTTCTCTTTTTTAAAAAAATTAAGATTAAATTTCTATGTTTTAACTGATACATAAAAACATAGATTGTACATATTAATGAGATACCACATGACGTTTCCATACATGAAGACATATGTAATGTCTAAATCAGGCTAAATAGACCTGATGGCTTTTATCTGAATGAACAAATGAATGAATGAACTTGTTCATGTGTTTGCATGTTATACGTGTAGCCTGTCTTTATTGTGACTTTATTTTCAACGTTCCCAAAGGATAAATCCAGGTCTGTGTGTGACCCCGGTGGTTCAGGGAAAAGGAGGATGTGGCAGCTTACTCAAATCATCCAACTGACTTCTTCTCGGTGGACAGTTTAATGCAGTGATACCAACAGAGCATGAAAGTTAGCCTTTCTTTGTATCTGACTAATAAAGTTTGGGACTCCTAAATTACGGTCTTGCCTGATGGAGCCATGTTCTGCGACACATGTCACAAGGTGGTACTGTCTGGTGTGGACATCACGGAATGTACTTCTACAATCCAAGATGCCTGTGGTGTCACAGTGTGAGAGGACAGAGAGATGAGGGCGGTGGGAACACAAGAGAATAAGCCTATGAAATAAGCACACTGTGCTTACCCCTGCCCAACATGTTTTCTTTGCCAATAAACAATCTGCCTGCAACCCTGCCTGGCCCAAGTAGGAAGGACAGGTCACATTCCTCATCAAACTGAGGCAGGGGTGAAGGACAGGCAGTTAGTGTAGGTGATGAATGATGGGGGTTGACAGGATGATGACATTCCTCACTGGTTATCAAGCAGAGAGGACAGTGGGCTGTTAACCTCTGAGATTGTGCCCCCAGGCACTCTGCGTTGCTAACAACCTGGCATCCCTGCTCTTGGTCACGTATGCAGGGAATAAAGAGAAGGCAATAGTCCAAAGGGGGGTTCTGAGGTCTATAAAAGAGCCAGACACCCGCTCCAGTGGACACCCAGCTCTGGGGCCCCTTCACTTTGGAGAAGTCTGTTGCTATCACTTTCTTTAAATGTACTTGCTTTCTACATTTGCCTTGGAGTTTTCCAGGTGTTTAATCTTCAGTATGGGGGACAAGGATCTGTTCCTGATCTCCAAGACTGGTATCAACAGGTGATGGGCTCCTATGGGACCACAGGGGCCCCTGGTCCATCAAGACGCTGTTATGCAGATGCCTGATTCTATCAGATACAACAGCGGCCTAAGATCATTTTCTTCATAGCATCTTCCACTATTTGTATTTTCTTTCCTATGCCATTATTTTCCAAATGGCCCCCACTCCCCATCATTCCATATATGGCCCATGACATCTTTCCCCATGAGCTCTTGTCTGGCCTATAACAGACACTCAATAATTCCCGCATGAAGGTGAATGAAAGAATGAATGAATGAAGCTTTCCATGTATTTGTAGGTTATTTATGACACATTTTGTGGTTTCTCTGGTAGCACTGTCTTTTTCTGCTGTCTTTCCCCTGACCCTCTGCAGAGAGGTTGTCTAGGTAGAATAAGTGACCACAGGAGCCATCAGTGAATTCAGAGGGGAGTCTTGTAAACCTGTTTTCCCTTGTGTTGTGGGGCCTCGGCAGCTGGTACTTTACAAGGAGCGCTGATTGCAGAGTTCCATGAGGAGGGTGGAGCACGGCCTCTGGCTTCAGTGTCCAGCTGAGCCTTCCCCCATGCCCTTTCTGCTGCACGTCTACCTCACTGACCAGGCAACAACGAGGACCCTGGGAGATGGTGTCCTTTAAAGCAAATTTCCCCAAACTGTGCACATTTAGACTGGTTTTGTGGCCACTTGGTAGGAGCGAGTAGACAGATGCTGCTATTGCTTTTTAAATGAATGTCATGATCTCAGAATAGATTTGATTAATTATTCAAATTGGCAGTATTTCTTTGAGAGTTTAAAAACACACCAAAAAAAATCAGTGATAGATTGAGTCTGTACACAAATTTACCTTATATTACTATAGATATATTTTTAAGGCTTACGTCTAATAAGTGACGTCAGATTCTTCTGGCATTGAGATGATTCCAAGTCTTTGTGTCTTCTAGTAATTCGGAATGAAGCAAAGCTGATAGCGATATCAAAACGGGGTATTTTTTCCTCTTGTGACACATTTAATGTTTTTCTGGTCACCACCCTTCATTGTTCCTCTCTGACCTTCCAGCTATAGCTTAGTCAGTTACACATCTGACTTTTTTTTCTTTTTCTTTTTCTTGATCAGGCTTTATATTCTAACATATTTTTCTGGATTAGAAGTAAAAAAGTAAAACTTACCAATTCACCATGATATTTGGTTAGCAAGAGACAGCTAAGCTTCTCCTGGGCAAACTGGTTATAGAAAGGTACAGTAGATACTAGATATCATTTGAAAGTTTAAGCATGTGTAAATTTTGCTTCAGATTTTAAACAGTTTTTCCATATGCATGTGGTAGTATTGACCTTGTTCCTGGCTTGGGTTTGTTTCTTTTTACAACAGTTTTCATCTAATTTGGCTGATGAAGAGAGGAGAATGTACACTGTGAGCGCCTACTGTGTTTTGTGTTCTAGGCCAGAAAGTTTGCAGGTTATTGAGCAATGATATCAACTTGATGAAGGAGGTAGCATTATTTACTGAAGAAATGAAAACTCAGGGAAATGCAGGTCTTTGATATTATTCACTGAGTGCTCAAGCTGGGGTGCTCATCTGCTATTTGCTGGGTTCTAAAGTGCATATCATCTTGCTGCAGTCAGTTGGAGAAAGAAACTTGCTTAACATGAAGAGTTTCCCTTTAAAATTTTTCATCCACCTAAGAAGACGTCACATTCCACCGCTGGCTGTGAACTTATTACAGTGGAATTGAAGCAACATGAAGTGCCAGGAATGATTTGCAGAACAGGGTCTCCTTGGTCTCCTTTCACTGTGTAAGTGATGGAATTAAATGGACTCGGTGCTTTGGGGGCCATGGGAAGCATTTGGGGATTTGTTAAGAAATCAGCAGAAAATGGAGAATGATGTCAGCAATATGGCCAAGTGGCAAGCCCCAGGCCTCACTGCCCCGCAGAGACACATCGGTTAACAATAAGCCTTCAGGAGAATTCTAGTAAGAGGTCAGAATCCCAATACCCCAGGCAGGCTCACAGAGGAGCTTCAGAGTGCCCAAGAGCAGGCACTCTGAAATACATAAGGAAGGCTATTGCATGTCCACCCTGATAGATCCTTCCCCAGGCTGGCACGACACAGAAAAAAGGGAAGAAAAGGCCCAACTCGTGGCTTCTCCTGTGGGAGGGGGAAGAATGGCATGTGTCTACTCTTCTTGGTTTTCAGGGGCTGCTCAAGGCACTTGTCTTTCTTTTTCACCTGACTTGGAGCAGCTGGGGGGTCTATTATACTCTGGAGACCCTGGGGGGAGGGGTGAAGGAGAAGAAAAGAGCTCAGTGGCTTGACGTGACTGGAGAGGACTCGGCAGAGACAGAAGCTGGCACCACGTGGAGTGACGGGGGAAAGGGCCCAGCTTGTGGGCAAAGAGTGAGACATGCATCAACTCTCCAGCTGCTGCGGGGCCACCAACCAGCAGGCTCCTGCCTCACCTGCTTTGGAGCACTGAGAGCTCCTGCCTCACCTGCTTTGGAGCACTGAGAGCACCTGCATACTTTAGATGGATGTTGCTCAGAAACTTAAAAGTGGAATTACCATATGACCCAGAAATCCACTTCCAGGTACCAATCCAAAAGAACTGAAACAGGATCTGGAAGGGGTATGAGCACGTTCCTGTTCATCGCAGTGCTATTCACAGGAGCCGAAGCATGGAAGCAACCTAAATGTCTCCAGAAGGATGGATGGATGAAGAGAGTGCGGCAGGTACAGACAAGGGAGTATTACTGAGTCTTAAAAAGAGGACCTTCTATTATATGGTTCAACATGGAGGAGCATTGGGAACATTATGTTAAGTAAACCCATCACAGAAACACTGAATGCTTTTCCACTTAAATGCAGAACCTAAATGAGTCAAAGTCTTAGAAACACCGAGTGGAATGGTGATGGCCAAGGGCAGAAAGATAGGGGAAGGGAAATTGTTGCTTATTAGCACAGGGTGTTTGTGTCCAGGGTGGAAAGCTCTGGAGAGAATTTCACAACAGCGTGCACATAGTCAGCACCACTGTTCTGTACATTTAAAAATGATTAGGATGATCAATACTATGTTGTGTGTTTTTTATTGCATAAAAAGAAACAAAAAACAGAACGTACAGAATCATGTCTCAACTCTGAGGGATCTTGGCATGTGACATGTTGAATTTCCCCCCTTATTTAAAGATGTGGAAGCACCAACTCCATCATCTACACATATGACCTTATTTTGAAATAAGATCTGTGCAGATGACCAAGTTAAGGTGAGGTCCTTAGGGTGGACGTAATCCAATATTACTGTGTGTGTCCTTAATAACAGAGAAAACTTGGACCCAGAGAGAGACACAGAGGGAGAGAAGACAGCTTAAGGAGATAAGGAGAAGCATCTTCCAGTCCAGGGATGCCCAGGACCAAAGGAGGCACAGCACAGGTTCTCCCCAGAGACGCCGTAAGGAACCACACCTGCCCTCACCTTGAACTTGTAGCCTTCAGAACTGAGAAATAATGAATTTCTCTTTTCCTGGTCCGCTGGCCATTTTGGGTGCTTTATTATGGAAGCCCTAGGAAACTAAACCTCACAGGGTGGGGTCCAGGGGCTTTAATCAGTCACACCCTCTTCCTTCAATACCTGAGTTCCCAACTGAATGTCATAAGCCCAAATATGCTACAAATGACATCTTAGAGCAAAATAACTATGTTTTCCCCTTTAACTCTACTTACAAGCCTTCCACACTGGGTCTTTTTATAAAACCCTTCTTATAGATCATAAAACATTAAAAAAAATGTGCTTTCTTCCAACAGATGTGAAATGAAAATGAGGTTTTCCCAGGACTGAGTTATTGATACCCAAACCTTTTAGGACATTTTTAGAAATCAGAATGTTCAGGGTAGATTGAATTGTCATTTCTTTTGGCTGGCTTGTGGAGGTAGGGGTGGCGGGGAGCTTGCCATTAGCACTGAGAAAATATTTCTTAAACTGTAAGTAAAGAAAATCGTAGCTTCTAATCTAGAGCAAGACTCCAGGTAGATGCATGAATTACAAGCTAAGAGCTGACGTCATTTTGGGAGGCTCCCCTGGAACTAAGTAAGGAAGCTCTTCCTGGGATAATTTGATTTTGTCAAATACCATGACTCATCTCCTAGGGAATGTGATTGGAAAAGAGACTCACAATAGCTATGATTGAAAGAATCCCAGTCTCTAAACCTGGTTCTCTCTCACCAGTTTCTACCTCCTTGCCAGAGATCCCGTGCAGAGCAGTTACCCGGGAAGAGCTTGTGGGGTGCATTAGGGGTGCTGCTGGAGAAGGGTCATTCCTGGGTGCTTGTTTGGTGATAAAGAGCCTTCATTATTATCATACTGCAAGTAATTAAGATTTTTAAGATAACTCCGCCTACTATTAATGATAACTCAGACAACACAGCCACAGGGAGACAGCTTCATTAGTCTGTCTTCTCTCTTATAAATGTGAGAATTAAGAGCTGTTATTACTGTCACTCTGTCTCCTGCTCATGACTGCTGCAGACTAGTGCACCAGACTAATTGTGGTCTCGCCAAATATAACATGTCACCTCCCTAGTGTGGTGACAGTGAGAAGCAAGTGCAGGGCTGCTGGGATTGTGATCCTCTCCAAATGCATGCACACCTGTGTTGGCCCTTATCACTCCAGGCACACGGGCTGTATTTCAGTTTTATAAATTCTTTGAGAATCTTGGAAAGTGAACTTAAGGAAGCAAGATGGGACACTGAGACATCCCCTGGACATTGTATGTGTGTCCTCTCAAAGGAAAAATACAGGTTTTCAAAAAAGAAAAAGGATTCCAGGTGGTGCATATCTATAATCCCAGTGGTTTGGGAGGCTGAGGCAGGAGGATCATAAGGTTGAGCCCAGCCTCCACAACTTAGTGAGACCCTCCCTGTCTCAAAAAGGGAGGGAGTTCTGGGTGGGGGTCTGTGGTTAAGGGATACTAGGTTCAATTGCTGGTATCAAAAAAAAAAAAAAGAAAAGGAAAGAAGCATCAGATTTCTTTGTGGAGATAAAATCTTAGAAAGCATCAAAATGCACAAGCTCACACTCAGAGTTGAGATTGCGATTCTCCTCTCAGCAATTGACAGAACACATACACAGAAAGTCAGTTAGGAGAAGACCAGCGTCCACTGTTACTTACCAACATGCTTGGCACTCATAGATGCTCCACTAAACCAGAGCAGAATTACATGTTCATTTCAAATGCCAGGGAACAGAACACGCACCAAGGTGACTATATGCTGGGCCATAAAGCAAATGCAACAAATCTGAAAGAATCAAGACCACATGGAGTATCTTCTCTCACCCCAATGGACTCAAACAAGAAATCAGTAGCAGAAAGATACCTGGAAAATCCCCCAAATATTTGGAAATCAAACAACTCACTTCTGTGTAACTCATAGGCAACTAAGGAAGTCACAAGGGAAATTAACTTTTTCTGTTGGTAAATGCATATGGCTATAGCAGAGATGCAGAGCAAAATAAATATCACAACTACTATCACACCTGGGGTAGGGGAGAAGACAGAAGAACACCAAGTCAGAATATAAATGGCGATTTTTGCCTTAATTGGGGGCTTTGCTAACATCACTGCCTTATAAGGTAGGTTACAACAAACCAACCATCTACTATATCATAAGTTGGGACCATCAAGCCTAGGAATTTCAAGGTCAAGTGGTTTTATAACATTTGGTATGTCTGAGTTTCCATGACTTTTGGATATAGTCGGGGTAGTCCTTTTCCCTAAAGGCCTGTGATTGAAATTCAGCTTTTGTTCTTAAAAACAGAAACAGGACTTGGGAAGCTGGGACAGGAAGATCACAAGTTCAAAACCAGTCTCAGCAAATTAGTGAGGCCCTAAGAAACTTCGAGAGACCCTGTCTCTAAATAAAAAATTTAAAAGGCTGGAGATGCTGCTTAGTGATTAAGTACCCCTGAGTTCAATCCTTGGTTCTGAAACAAACAAACAACAAAAACAAATATACACAAGGCTCTGAGATGAAGTTTTAAATTATCTTAAAAGTATAGGGGCTGGGTTGTTGCTCAGTGATAGAGTGCTTGCCTTGCATGTGTGAGACCCTGGGTTCACACCTCAGCACTAAATAAAATAAGTGAATAAAATAAAGCTAAAAAAAAGGTTACTACTACTAAAAAAAAAAAGTATAGTATGTTTAGTACCATCCTAGAATAAATGTTATTTTTAACTAAGTAGATACATTCTTCATTAAATTGTTTTATATCTTTGTAAATTTGTTTTGATGATAGAGATCAAATCCAGGGCCTAGCACCCTACCACTGAGCTATCTCCCCAACTCCAAAATACTTTAATGACAACATAATTTTGAAATGCAGTAGTGTAACATATATGTGATTAATCCCTGTCGCCAAAAATATTGCAGGGATACTTATTAAGTTTATTTTTGTGGAATGTGGACTATTTGAAAGAACCAGGTGTAAATGTTCTAAAATATTGAGACCATTAGCTATGCCATGGTTCTCAACCCGAAATCATGCTGAATCAGAATACCTCAGGGGAAGACCTGGTGCCTCCTTCTAGTTTAAGGCTGTAATTCAGAGCCAGAGTGCTAAAGCACCCCCAAGAAAGCTAGCTGTACAGCAGTCATATTCCTGAAGAATGAAAGTCAAATCTATGCTACACCAAAAAACTATGCATAAAGCCATGCTTGGACTGTCCACATTGTAAGTGTATGACAAAAGGTATCAATTTGTGTCTCCAGCTGGTGACTGTTAGAATATGAAGACTATGTCTGTGAAGAGTCTTTGTGAATATTAAATGAAATAAAGTGTATAAAACAATTAATTAAAGTCTAGGTACGGTATAGTTATGGTACTTTCAGTAATGAAAATTATTATTAACTTTAAAAATCATAATAATTTCATAAAATTATATTTCTAATTCAATGACTAATGGTTACTTGAATATTTCTTTTATTATACTAGCAAGTATTTCAGAGGATCAGGTTGAAATAATAGTAAAAAACAAACACTTGATTTAGTAATAAATAGACATAACAGAAAAATTCTCTAAATCTTATCTCTTATGCAAATTATGACAATAAAATATGAGAAAGAAATAAGGCTGAAGTATGTATATGAGGAGAATAAAATAAATTATTGGAAAAAAAAAGCAAAAAACAAAGACCAGGGGAATCCTTCTGAGCATTCTCCTTCTTCCCCTCCCCTCCTTCAAGAGCTCACCAGAGTTTCTCAGGACAGCCCAGGAGCCTTGATTTATTGTTGAACAGCAGAGAATCTTGCCAGTGATTTTTTACAGAAGATCTTACAGTGATGTTTGACCAAAAGCAATAAAATTCCAAAAGTAAGTTTTTGTTGTTGTTGTTATTGTTGTTCTGTTTTCAATTTGCTGACTACCTTTAGCTCTTCAAGAAGATCAGGGGCTAATTCTGACATTTTGCAAACACTTGTAGGACTTGGGATCCTGTTCTGGAATGTTGAGCATCTTTAAATTGCTTTTGTATTGCAATGAAAAATTGTCTGCCCCCCAAAAAATCAGGATTTATTAAGGATTATATTTGATTTAAAATCTAAGATAAAAGTAGTCTTTTTAGATATGCATTCTTGACTACCTTCTCACATAAAACTGTGTAAAACTGCTTTTTCCTCATTGGGTCATGTATTATTATTTTATACCTCACTGATTTCAAAGAGAAAAATAACCAAGAGAGTGACAAATGTCAATACACGAAAAAAGATTTTTAGTCAGGTTTTCATAATGTCTGAATTGTTTTGTTTTCTATCATTTTAGAGGAAAAAAGTTTGCTTTGTATGTACTATGAAGAGTCAATACAACAAGAAAACAAACAATATTTCAATAATCCATTAATTAATTAGTGAGGAAATATGAAATCTTATTTTTTTTCACACCAGCTCTGATAAATTATATTTCAAGAAAATGAAACATTGTTTTCATTGCCAAAAAGATATGTTTAGATTGTATTCAATTTTCCCTTCAATGAAAAATAACCTATCAGACTAACTGGAAAGGACAATCAAAAATGAAATAAACCATGGCTCTTGCTGTACCACACTGAGAATGTACGAGATGACACTGAAATGCACAATTTAAAAAAATGCACTTGAAGTAATGTTAAGCATATTTAAATTTTTTAAAGTTTCTTTTAAAAAATCAAATAACAACTGAAACATCTAAATCATGCAAATTGCCTTTTTTTAAGTGTCATAACACATGTGCTCTGATCACTATTTGGCTTTTGACTTAGATTTTTGTGGCTTTGAATATAATTACTTGGGGCAATGTCTTGCTCTAATAGCTATATCAGATCTATGCCCTATCTGTCTTTCTATCTATCTATCTATCTATCCTTCTATCATCTTTCTATCCTTCTATCTATCTTTCTATCTTTCTTTCTATCTATCTATCCTTCTATCTATCTATCTATCTTTCTATCTATCTCTCCCTCCCTCCTATATATCCCTCACATCCTAGGGAATACAGCTATTTATGAAATAAGAAATTTTCATTATTTTGTGACTTTCTTTTATTTTCCCTCGGACTGTGGATGGAACCCGGAGGCCCCCTTACTCCTGAGCTACATCACCAGCCCTTTTATTTTGAGGCAGGGTCTTGCTCAGTTGCCCAGGCTGGCCTCCAACCTGCCATCCTTTTGCCTCAGCCTCCCAAGTAGCTGGGATCTGGGAGGCCACCACGCCAGACTTTACCTGTTCTTTAAAAATCCTGTTTTCAGTGGAATCCTCACAGAAGCACCCCCCACCCTCCCCCAGCTTAAATCGGTGAACATCAACTCAGAAAACCCACAAGCACCCTTTCCCCTCCTGGAATGCTGATTCTTAGCTATAATTTTCTATTAATACTGTTAAATGGGAACAAATAATTTTTAAAATTTAAAAAGTTTTTTTTTTTTTTTTTTTTTTTTCAAAAGCGACAGTAATGCCGCAGACGAGTTCCTTCAGCCCCTTTACCTCGATGAACCCAGAGTCTCTTCTGTCCGCCTTCACCAAAGGCTCTCCCTCCTCGCTGGGTTCGGAACGACCTAGGGTAGAAAAGGGGAGGCTGCCAAGGGCTTCGCAGGCCCTCTCCACCGCGCACAGCCACAGTTCCCAGCCCGCGGGGAGGGGCAGGGGGCCACGCACCTGCTCCACCTGCGCGCCAGGGAGCCAGCTCCCGCGCTCCATCGCCAGTCCGCGAGCCCGCCGCGCAGCGGGCCCCGGCGGCCACGTGGCCGCGGACGGTGACCCGGGCAGGGCCGCCGGGGCGCAGCGCCTTCAGCCGGGCGGCGCGGCCGAAGCGCACGGCCGAGAGGCGCCAGTGAAGCCGCGCGCCGCCGCCGGCCGCGTGTCGGGGTCCGCACCTGGGGGCTCTGCGGGGACAAAGCGACACAGCGTTAAAACGCAGGGGCACTGGGCTCGGTAGGTGACCCCGCCGGCACAGCCGCCACTGGCTCCGACCTGCGCCCCCTGCGCCCCCTGCGCCCCCTGCGCCCCCTGCGCCCCCTGCGCCCCCTGCGCCCCCTGCGCCCCCTGCGCCCCCTGCGCCCCCTGCGCCCCCTGCGCCCCCTGCGCCCGAGCAGGCGGCTGATGGCCATTTCCAGGGCAGAGGGCCTCCGTGGACAGCTGCGACGGACAGCGACTCTGTGGGGGCTTCAAGGCCACGATCTGAACTCCGTTTTTAAAAACTTATCATTAAAACACATTTGTCAGGGAGGCCACAGCTGGGGGAGGAATTATAGTAAACTGACTCTTGGAGACGACAGAGCTCTGGAAGTTCATTTTTACTCCTTCTATTCAACTGTTATCTTTCATGATGTATATTGGATTCATGGCTTTTATGTCCTCTTAACAAACTGTACCTTTTATCCTCAGGTAATGCCCTCCCCCACCTTTGAGCTCATTCACTTGTTCTAACCTCATGCGCATCTTGTCTGCTGGCAACGCTGCACTTCTGAAATTCATTAGCTGGGACTTCTTAGTGGTTTCGTTATTGTAAGAGCGTTTAACTAGATATTTATTGACCTGAATATGACAGAATTGAGGCTATTCACATTTAGAGTAACAACTTCTTTTATCTGATTTGATTCATTTTATCTTACACTGTGTTTTTAAAAAATTTGTTGATTTAGTGGTGTATTATTATTATTATTATTATTATTATTCAGAGATTGAAGCCAGGATTAACCACTGGGCCACATCCCCAGTCCTTTTTCTTTCTTTATTTTTTATTTAGGGACAGGGTCTCATTAAGTTGCTTATGGCCTCCCTAAGTCACTGAGGCTGCCTCAGCCTCCTGAGCCACTGGGGTTACATAGTTTCCTTCTTCTTTCTCCTTTTCTCTTTCCTGAGTTTGAAAGTTCCACGTTCCTAGCACCCACAATCAGAATCATTCTCTTGCACCATTACGTGAAAACAGATACTCTTTTCCCCAATACATTCATCCGTCTCTTCGCTCACTTGCAGTCAGTAAGATGAGCCCTTGGGCATGGGCCCTTACTAGTGGTCAGGCCCCCTTTCCGGGTCCCTCCCCGTGTTACCCACAGGCCAGAGAGTGAGCCTTGGACAGTGCTGTTTCCTCTTAGTTTTCCCTCTTTAACCCTCTTTGGTTTTACTCATGCTTATCTCCTCACTAGAACTACCATTTCCTTTACATTTATGTATTCTTTCTTCTATTTCAAGAACCTTTGTATAATTATATATATTTTTTTCTAAGAAAGAACTTTGACACCACTGAGATTCTACCCTTAATCAAACTTTAATCAGGCTTCTCTGAGCCATCTGCTCCACTAGCCCCATCTTTTTTGTTTCTGAGTTGTGGAATTTAGCCAGAACCCTCCACTCTCCTTGATGTCCTTGACAGTCCTCCAGGTGATTGATTAGGCCAGCAGGTCTTCATCCAGAATCCCAATAGGTCAATTTAGTAAGAATTCTCCTAACCTCTTGGTAATTTTCCACCCACCAACGAACACCCCCACCTGGCTGGCTGTCAGTCTACACTTTTCCTTGCATTTTAAGCTGAGCCCAATCTCTTCACTGCAAAACCCCAGTCCAGGGTTCCTTCAGTCCTGAAGAAAGTCTGTCATTTTGTCATGTGTAAAAATATTTCTCTCTTTGACACAATATAATACAAAAAGGTTTTATAATAAATCATAGTATTTTGGACAAGAATCATATAGTTTTAGGGGACCTTTATTTCTGATGAATGGTGAATATTAACATTATATAATCATTTAATTTGAAGGTGATGGAACAGAATAGAGCTCTTCTAATTCCTCAATAAATTACTTAAATCAATAATGATCACCAGATATACTTTTTAAAAAAATATCTGAAAGGAAGTAATCACTTTGCCTACTCTGAGTCTACCAGGCAATCACTCATTCAACAACCCAGGAAGAAACCCAAGGGTGAAACACTCCTGGCTTTTAACAAAACACTGTTTCTCAGTAGAACACATTTTAAGTAGAACTCAACACTTAGGCAGTGACCTGAATTCTATTTTCCTATTGCCTTGACAAGTTGACATTGTCAAAACCCTTTATTTCTGCACCTGTTAGCTAATTAGCTCTAATCAAGAATGTCTGTGGGGTCACTCTGCCCCCTCTCTCTATGGTACTCTACCTGGATTCCTTCCAATTCTCTCTTCTTTTCCATCAAAGCCTGTTCTTGAATAAATTCACTTTTTCATAAATACCTGATTATCATTTCTGTTAGTACTCTACGAAGTATATGCATTTTAGCAGAAAGAAAGACTTGGTACAAAAGAAATGGTTCTTTAATTATGGAATTTGAAATATTAGCACCTGAGGAGGTAGAAAAAAAATATTTGATGTAGGGCTGGCTTCCCAGGCCAGTGTCATGCCAATTAGACAGGTGTCTGCTTTCACAACAGGGTGTCATTTGTTTGAATGAAAAAAAAAATTGACTACATAAGCAAGCAAATGGACAGTGTTTTACATTGTGCAATATGGTAGACACTAGCCACATGCAGCTGTTGCAATTCAAATCAATTAGATTTAAATAAAATAAAAAATTTAGTCCCTCAGTTACACTAGCCACATTTCACTTGTTAAAAAACTAGGTGTGTCTAGGAATGACTGTGTAGGTCAGCATAGTTATAGGATAGGTTCACCATCACAGAAAGCCCTATTTGCTAGCCTTGGTCTGGAAGGCTCATAATTTCAAAGACCTCAAAACATCCATGATCCTCACTGACTCCCAGTTAATGTTAAGTTGGAAAATCAAGAGATTTCTTTCTTTTCTTTTTTTTTAAGAGAGGAGAGAGGAGAGAGGAGAGAGGGAGAGAGAGGGAGAGAGAGGGAGAGAGAGGGAGAGAGAGAGAGAGAGAGAGAGAGAGAGAGAGAGAGAGAGAGAGAGAATTTTAATATTTATTTTTCAGTTCTTGGCAGACATAACATCTTTGTTTGTATGTGGTGCTGAGGATCAAACCTGGGCCGCACACATGCCAGGCAAGCGTGCTACTACTTGAGCCACATCCCTAGCCCCAAAAGATTTCTATGGATTCTAAATTATTTCTAAGTTTTCCTCATTTAACAGATGATATGAAAAGGAGTTGACTTACACAATTAATCTTGGGTCTTCCTTGATAAACAATGTAAAATCTTATATCTTTTTTATTTTTTCAGTTTTTTTTTTGTGTTTTCACTCTATAATATTGAGAAAAGTAAGTTGCTCTGGGTTCAAGTGTTTCTCTATGTTTTTGCCTGATAAACAAAGAAATGTAAGACTTGACAGCACTTTATCCAGACCGCTTCTCAAATTTGTTTGGCACAAGCAATTTTGAGGGATAAGGATACCTTTCCCTATGGGATAAGGAATAAGCTTGTTTAGTGCTTGCTACAAAATCTGTAGATTCCCTAAGCTATGTGTTCCTCAGTTACAATGCACACCCAGCCAATCTGCAGCATTGACCTGAATGCTTATCCCAGCTCCATAAGACTTAATACATAGGGGAAACCGTACCAATGGCTAATGTGCATGAAACTTGCTATATAAATAACAGAGCCCTTTATTTCTAACCCAGGGATCTTATGTCATCTGCCAGCATCCACAAATCAATTGTAGGTTTCTTTAGTAGCTTGTGAATCAGGTAAAGAAAATCTCAGACCCAAAATACAATAACCCTTCTAAATGAGGCAAATATCATAGTATAAAAATAATATAAAGCCATAGCTCCACTGAGCTTTAAATGTTATGTGTTATGTGACATCTCCTTATAGAACTCAGAACATAATTTCCAGGATAGTTAATTACCAAAATCATTTGGCATTCTCATATCTGTGTAATTGTGATAATACGTGAGTATTTACACTGCTTTGCTTAGGGGATGGGGATGTAGTTCAGCGATAGAACACTTGTCTAGCATACTCAAGGCCCTAAGTTCAATCCCCCAGTACTTCAGGGAAATTAATTAATTAAATGAAAATAAAATGTAAAAACTTATAGGCTACTGCTTTATTTTCTGAGAGAAGATAAAAAGACATGCTCAGCTTCTACATTTCTTATTTTGTTTTAGTACATTTCTTTTTTTTAAGTTTGTGGTTAAAACACACACACACACCCACACACACAGCCAAATCAAAAGAATAATAATCCTAATTATTTGGATAAAGAATCTAACAAAAGTGACAGGTCACTTCTCCTGGATTTTAGTGTTTTAAGTGTTAACATTCTTTAAGACACTTCTCTGATAAAATTAAAACTACATAGAAAATTTGACTTCAAGAGCTTACATTGAGGTGGGTGTATACTGAATTGATGTTGAGATAATTAACTTGAACGGTCTTCATTAAGCAAGACTATTCAGAAATGGGAAGATAAGAGCCAGGTGTGGTGTGGTGGCCCAGGCCTATCATCCCAGCAGTTCGGGAGACTGGGGCAGAAGGATCGCAAGTTCAAAGGCAGTTTCCACAACTTAGTGAGGTCTAAGAGCAACTCAGCAAGACCTGTCTCTAAAATAAAATATTAAAAATGGGGCTGGGGAGGTGGCTCAGTGGTTAAGCACTCCTGGGTTCAATCCTTGGCACACACACACACACACACACACACACACCAAAAAAAAAAAAAAAAACAAACAAACAACGAATTGGGAAGCTAAAAACAGCATGTTAACTTTAATGAATTCTGGGATATTTCTTGTGAAGTATGGTAAATAATAACAAGCATTATTTTATTATAATTGCTCACACACTAGCCTCTGTTACTTATTAATATGTGAGTATAGTATAGGATAAGTGCAGTGACTCTCTTATTCATAAGCTGCCTTGACATTTAATTATAATTAAGTGTACATAATCAATTTTCACCAAATATTTTTCAGTGAGTGGATAAGGGAATGATTCACAGGGGCTAAGAGAATTAATAATGACGACTTACCACTGAATACTTTGAACAACTTTCTTTGGAAAATTTCCTCAATATGACAGTCTATCTTATTGTAAGTTAAGAGAATAAATATACTTCACATGGATCTCCAAGTTTGAATATAAAATTATATTGGCATAATTATTAAATGGTTGAACAGCAGCAAAAGACAACAAAACCCATCCCAAAGACAGCTGTCCAAATCATGAAGTGCTGCTTTAGTCTTTGATTATTATTTCACATTTGCCAGGCATCGGCAGAATGAATATTCATCACTTTCTGAAGTCAGTGGCTTCAGACTCCATGCTTCATTGCTCAATACAAACTTGCATTTTTAAACCCTAAGTTATATGACTTTGAATAACATTTGAATTAACATCTTAACTCCCTGCACCTACTTATTTGGAGGGAAGCAGGAATTTATGCAATTAATATTGTTTCCTAATTTGTGATTCTCTTTAGAGTCTATATCATTAAAATAGTTCATTTTCAGAGCTGATTGACATATTTCTTTCCAGAAAGATTCCTTTCCTCAGTAACTATGATGTTAATTTGAAGTTAAGCTGTGCCTTTCAAATACATCCTTCCTGGGGTATCATTCTCAACTTCACCTTTCCCCCTGGCACGCCTCATGGCTTTGGTTTAGTGTCATCAAAGACAGAAGCATAGGCCAAGCAGGACTTGGGAACCGAGTTCAAGGTGCCACCATCTGCTGAAGGAAATCAACCCTTCTTTCCTCTGCTTCAGCTCATGGGTAGTTTTATCATTGAGTGGAGGTACCTGAGTTGAGGCTGATACTCCATGTCGGCTTTAGTGACAGTTCACTTTTCAATAAGTGTTAGAAAAACACAGTGACTCCTGCCTGAATGCCCAGGGGGAAGGTAAGCATGGGGTGTTTTTCAGGGGAAGCCTTTCCTCATCCACCAGGCAGCACTTACTCATGGTTCTATGTGCACTCAGACAAAAGTGCCACTTGTGCCTTGATTGTCACTCACTGGGAAATTATTATTAACATAAGACAAGGAGCTTCTTTCAGCATAACGAGTGCTTCCAGAGTGTGTGACATGACACTTACGATCTGATGATTTGGGGAGAAAGATCTTTCTGCCACTTACCTAAAACCTTTCCCAACGTGAGGGATTTGATGGCATTGAATTCTGTCCCTGAGGACAGGATGACTTGTCTCTGCGCACTCTGGTTAACCTATTAAACGCCCCGTGGGAAGCGAATATCAAAAGGAGATACAGTTTTAATGATAAGGAAGCAGAGGAGGCCAGAAAAAAGTGATAAAAATAAGTCACTTGTAAGTGCTCAACAACTCTTAAATAATTCACCTTAAAACAACGTTTAGGAGGGGAAATCGATTTTATGAACAACCTCTAACTGCCACAAGCCGCCTGCCCTCCCAGCCCCCCACTCTCTTTGCTGCTTTACTTTTCTTTATGATGTATCTGCAGTTGGCAGAATACACAAGAGGACGGAAATCAATTATTTTAAATGTAAAAGCTTATTCTCTGGAGGAGACTTGACATAGCCAAAATAATTGTAGTTTTATGTGCAGACTTAAAATATATTTTCTTTTGAATGTCAGTAACAACTGCCTGACTCTCTTCTGACTCAGGTCTATTTTCTTATTTACTCCCATTTCAATGAATATCTTGCATGCTCTCATCTTGTGTTTAAACTGCTGGCCTATCTGTTCTTTTGATATCACCTACTGAAATATTAATTAACAAATTCTACCTGTCGTCACCATGATAAACTAGACATTTCCCTGCTGAATCAAGTAAAAACAAGTAAGGACATCTTGACATTTTTAAAAGGACTTAAGAGTAATAATAACATTGACAGGATCATTGCTTAACAAACAAAACAAACTAAATACCCCTCTAAACCCTGGCTATATTTGGTTTTCTGCCTTGATCTATGGAGAACACTTGCTCATTTGTTACTATTTATCATTAAACTTTTGCATTAGATTATCCATTCTCTGACAAACTCCTCATGATAGTTACTGGGACCTTCAAGTTTGCTGCATTACCTCTACAGAGACCACGGCTTCCTCCCTGTCAATCTTCAGCTGGTGAAGTTGCCCATCCGCCATGTTTTTAAAATCAAAATTAAAAGCATCTGGATCTCAATGTCTGTCTAGCTTGTACCTGACCTGCAAACTTCCTAAAGAGGAAAATAAATGACATTTTAAATTACAATTGTATTTTACAAATATTTCAATGCAGATTCTAGAGCACTTATATTATTACTTATTTCATGCACCTTTGACTGTATTTAGCATTGACTTGAATGCACTCAACACTTGCCTCTTCTATACTAGAGGTGGCTTAAGTGCCAACCTGAGTCCAACTGTACTGTTTCTAAGTCAAGACCCTGTGCATTGATAATCACTGGTCTTCTAAATCTTTCCAAAATGAAGAAGTTTAAATTATACATATGGAAACTCAGAACTTAAATCTAAATCACAACTATATTTATCTTAGAAATTGATAAAACTGCAACACTGTATCAATATTCAGTTCCTATTATTATAACTTCTTTAATAGAACCTATTTTGATGTGTTACTGATGTGTGCATAATTAAGTTTTTATTTTGCAACCAGAGTTTTCTTATGAAGTCTTCTACCATAACCAAAGAATAGGGAAGAGAAAAGGTTTTATTAGAAGATGAGGTTTGTGTAGTTTTCAAACATACTTAGCTTTCCTACACAGATATACCCTCAGGGCTCATAACTCTTAACAACTTACATGAAGATTCTGATTCTATAGGATTGTCTAGAAATCAGATTTTTGTCCTAATTCACTAAATGTAAAGCATGACTTCACTGTCCAACTGTGAAAGTCCTGTAATGCCCCAGCTGCCTCTGGTGGATAGATTGTCCCCTCACTGTTCTTAGGTGGATGTCATCTAACTTGCTTGTCAACCATGGATGAGATAAAGAACCATTGTATTTATCATCTGCTTAAGGAAATTGGCTTTTATATAGCTCCATGATATCATCCATATTAATGTTCTTCTACTTACTTAGAATGAGCAGGAAATAAATACCTGGCAAATATCCAAATATCTTATTTCAAACAGTCTTAGATCATCTTGGAGTATTAAAGCATCCTAGCAAAGTGTAATTTCATATCAAATCTGTGAAATTGTCATTCTTGGAATGGGAAAAAGCATCTTAATTTAACCTTTAAATACTACTTTTTATGATAAGCATTATGGAGAGTACTGAAAAACCAAAGTGCATCTTAGAAGTGCATGCGATTTTCTTTATTTGTAGTTTAAGTGCTGAAAAGACCCATATCATTACAGTCCTATTTTTCTAATTCAGTGTTTTCTCTCTTTTTTCTTCACACAAAAGATATTCACCATTGTTGGGCAGGATAATGGAAAGGTATTCCTCATAGAAAGAGCTCACATAAAGCAGTAAGCTGGGAGTCCGAGTGGTTCCGAAGCTCAGGGTGACCGTCTCTTGGGATAGTGTGACATCCCTGTGTAATGAAGAAGCAAGGGAGCTGGTGTTGTCACCTAAGGGGTGATGATCTTGAAAATCATAGGTCACTGAGGAGCCAGTTTCAAAATATGCAGAAATCTCTAGAATGAAAAGCACATTTTTGTCATGTTAACAGAATGCAAATACAAGTCTTGTTGAAAGAATGTCTCAATGTTTTATTTTATTTTGTTTACTCATATAAAGTAACAATAGCACAATCTCTTTTCTGTGTTTCTGGGTTCCCCATCTGTGGAGTCAGTCAACCTCGGACTAAAAAAATTTGAAAATAAATTAATTGTGTCTGTATTGAACATGTACAGACTTTGTTCTAGACATTATTCCCTAAACAATACAGTATGACAACTATTTAGATAGCTTTTCATTTAAAAAATGTATTCAAAAAAGAATTTAATCCTTTTATCCTGGGAGATAAAATGGCAAAATGTTTTTTTTTTCATGTTTTAACTTTAAATTTTTAAAAAAATAAAATTTGAAGAACAAAGTAACAAATCCCAACATGTAGCCCAGAATGACATTTGCTGGAGATTTCACTTAATTCTCCAAATTATCTTTAACTAAGACTTACAAATGATTAGTTCTTCTGTATAAATATATAATTTAAAGGCAGCTGCTTTGAGGTCCCAATTTTGAGGGGTGGGGTCGGGGTTCAGTTTTGGATTCCATTTTTTTCTAAGAGGTTAATTTTTACATATCTTTATTAAAATCTAAGCCTTATACCATAAAATAGACCCAGTTAAAATGTAAAATTGCCTATCTTCAGATATTCATGGACATGTGCATCCATCACTACCGTCAGTGTTAGTGCCTCTTCATCAATCCTCTCCATCCTCATCCCACCCCCACAAAAAATTAATATTCAGGTGGAATTCATTCTGTTTCTCCTCAATATCCTAACTGAGGCAATCACAAATCTATTTTCTATATTTTTAGACATTCCTATTTTGGAGATTTCATATCAATGGAATCATACACTGTGTGATCTTTACTGCCTACCTTCTCTCACTTGGCACATTTTCAAGGGTTGGTCATATTATAGCATTTACAAGCACGTCATTCCTTTTTCACTGATGAATAATATTTCATTGTACCACACTTTGTTGATCAGTTCATCAGGTGATAGACACTTAGTCCGTTTCCACCTTGAGCTATTTTGAATAATACTTCCCTCAATATTCAAACTTTTGTGAGAATATACATTTTCATTTAATACATACCTAAGAGAGGAATAGCTTAATCTTATCATAACTCCATCCTTAATATTTTGAGAAACTGCCATTTTTTCAAAACAACTGCATCATTTTACACTCTCAATAGCAATTTATGAGAGTTTGGATATTCCCACATCCTCACTAAAATGCATTATTGCCTTTCTTTAAAACTATAGCTGTTTTTGAACTATGGCTGGCAAAAAAGAATATTTCAAAAGCATGAGTTGCTGAGAGCCATAGCCAAGTAGGAATGATGCATGGCATTTTTGGTTGAAAGGTGACCCCAGCATGCCATTGAGATGATAATGATCATGTTAAGATGTGCATTCAATTGGAGATTAGACCCTTGCTGTCGCCTAGGCCTGCTACTTTGGAGCTCCCCGAGAGAGCTCCCATTGGTTGGGGAAGTGCGGTAGGAGGGAATTCCGGAGGAGGGATTTCCTGTTGGTGTGGTGTGTCCTGGGAGAAGGCCGCGTGTGTGGCATTCGCGGGAGGTTTGGAAATAAAGCTTGTTCCTGCTTGAGTGGCTCGTGATTTGTGCCCAGCCAGACTGTGGCAATGAGTAGAGCAGACTTTGAATATTTCCACCAGAGGAAAAATTATAATATCTGAGGTGACTGACATTCCAATGAATCTGGTTTATCATTACATATTATATATATGTATGGAAGTGCCACGCTGTATCCCATACACACCTCCAATTGTAATGTGCCTCTGTGCGTGTGTGTGTATGTGTGTGTGTGTGTGTAATTACAGCCATCCTAGATGTGAAGTCATATCTCTTTGTGGCTTTGATTGGCATTTCTCTAACAGCTAATGTTGTCAAGCATCATCTCACGGGTTAATTGGCCATCTGTATATATTTTCTGAAGAAATATTCACAAATTCTGCCCATTGTTTGATTAGGTTATTTGTCCTTTGGATTAAGTTATTGGAGTTTTTATATAATTTGGATACCAGACCTTATAAGATAAACAACTTGCAAACATTTTCTTTTCTTCCATGATTTGGATTATATATATGACTATATCATGTGCAAATACACTTTCTGATTGAGCCATGTGAATCAGAGATGTTTTTAATTTTGAAGTCCCGGTCCTTTCTTTCTCCCACGTTTTAGGAATCCTACTGTTTAATCTTTCACATCAAGGTGTACGACACACTCAAGGTACATTCTCTGTATTGTGAGACTGAGGTCCATTCTCACTTTTCTGCTGTGTATGTGAATACCCAGTTGTCCCAGGGACCCTCCTTTCCCCACTGAACTTCCTTAGCACTCTGAAATCCACTGACCACAGACATGAACGTATAACTCTGAACTCTGATCTATATGGCTAGTCTCAGGCCAGCTAACTCGCTGTTTTGCTTATAATACCTCTACAGTAAGATTTGACATCAGAAAGTCTGGATGCACTAAATCTGTGCTTTCTCAATTTTCGGGGGGAGCTATTTTGAGTCCCTTTCATTTCCATATGAATTTTACCATTGACTTGTCAATTTCTAGAAAGGATCTGGCTGTGATTTTGATAGAAATTGTATCAAAAGGTAAAAGTAACACTTCCTATATTTGCACATGACTTAGTCTTTTTTTTTTAACATAGAAAATCCTGAGGGACTTGCTGAAAATAAATCTGTAGATCAATTTAGGGAACATTAAGCCTTATTTATTTTAATTGTTATAATCCATGATTGAAGTATCTCTCTGATTATTTGTCTTTCTTTCAGATTTATGCTTTTACAGCGTACATCTTCCATTTCTTACTGCTACATATCTTGCTTTTTTGATACTATTATAAGTGAAATTGTTTTTTATTGATTTTATTTTCAGATGGTTCATAGCCTGTACACAGAAATGCAGTTGATTTTATATATTGATCTTTTATCCTGAAGCTTTTATCAACTTTTTTTGGTAATAGTAGAATAGCTGTTAGTAACAGAAAACAGGATTTTCTATGTAAAAATGACTATATCATGTGCAAATATAGGAAGTGTTTCTTGTTCCCTCCAAATCTGGAAGTATTTTACTTCACTATTGGCCTAGCTGGAACCTCTAGAACAACATGGAAGAGAAGTTGTGAGAGTACTCATATTTCTTTCTTGTTCCTGACCTTATGGAAAAACATTCCCTCTTTCATAACTGAAATGATTGTGGCTGTGGAGTTTTCACCAGGCCACTGGTTAGGCTCAGAGAACTCGTCTGTTACTAATTTCTTCATTTTTTAAAATCATGGAAGTGTGTGGGATGTTGTCAAATTACTTTTCTGCAGAAATTAGATGATTATGTATTCTTGTTCCTTATTCCAAAATGTTATATTGTATTATATTTATTGATTTTCAGCTATTAAAACAACTTTTTTGGATAATTGCTATTTTATCTTGGTGAATGATCAATTTTATGCAATTGGCTTTAGTTTGGCAGTGTTTTCTTGAGGATTTTTGCATCTACATATTTAAGTGAAATTTAAGTATGTAGTTTTCTTTTGAAATCTTTGGTTTTGGTATCAGGAAAATATTGACCTTACACAATGAGTTGGGAAACACACACACACACACACACACACACACACACACACTCTCTCTCTCTCTCTCTCTCTCTGTCTCTCTCTGTCTCTCTCTGTCTCTCTCTGTCTCTCTCTGTCTCTCTCTCTCTCTCTCTGTCTCTCTCTCTCTCTGCCTCTCTCTCTCATTTGGCAAAAATTCGAATAACAAATAGTACTTTTTATTTAAAAATTTCATAGAAATTACCAGTGAAACCATACAGACCCGGGTTTTATCTTATGTGATTGTTTTAAAATAACTAATTTTCTTCATCACTATAAGCCTATTCAGATTTTCTCTATTCTTGAGTAAATTCGGTAGTGTGTGTTTTTCTAATAATTTGTTTCATCCAAGTAAACTGATTTTTTCACATATGTAGTTGTTCATAATATTCCCTAACAATCCAGGTTACTTCTGTTACTCAGTAGTAATGTCTCTCTTGCCCCTGTCCACTCTAGTGACATTATAACTTAAATTCTAATAATTTAAATTCTCTCTCTTGTTTTCTCTGTCAGTTTTACTGGGTTTGTTAATTTTGTTAATCTTTTCAAAGAACTAACTTTTGGTTTTGTTCATTTTCTGTTGTTTTTATAATACCTACTTTATGAAATTCACTATAATGTTAATTTTCCTTCTCATTAAATTAGATTTAGTTTTCTCTTCTTTGTCCAGTATCTTCAGATGGAAGGTTAGGTTATTGATTTAAGACTTCTCTTCTTTTTAAAATACAGACAGTTAGAGCTATGAATTTCCTTCTAGACATGGCTTTAGCTGCATCAAATAGGTATTGTTTTTATTCATCTCTTTTTTAATTTCCCTTATGTTTTTCTTCTTTGTCAAACTAGAAGTGTAAAAATTTCTACCTATTTATAATATTCCATGATTTGTTTTTGCTATTGATTTTTAATTTCATTCCATTGTGTTTAGAAGGATATTTTGTATGATTTCAATTAAAATTTAAGTTTACCAAGGCTTGTTTTACAGGTAGCATGTTGTCTATACTGGACAATGTTCCATGAGTGCTTAAGAATAATGTATTCTGCTATTATTGAGTGGAGGATCATTTGATTTGGGTTTTATTTTCCCCCAAGTTTTCTATTTTCCTGATTATCTTTGGCCCAATTAGTCTACCCATTATTTAAAGTAGAACTTTGAACCCTCCAACTGTTATTCCTCATTTGTCTATTTCTTTTTTCAATTCTGTCAGGTATTCTTTATGTATTGTGGTATGATATTATTAACTGAACATATACTTATAATTTTTTATCTCTTTAAACATTATAAAAGGTTCTTATCGTTATAAAAGTTCTTTTATCTCTAGTAGCACCTTTTTCTGTAAAGTGTATTTTTTTCTGATATTAGTATATCTCCTCTGGTTTTCTATCGTCCTTCCTTCCATAGGATATCTTTCTCTATGCTTTTATTTTTAACCTATCTTTCAATCTAAACTTTAGAAAGCATATCAATAGACCTTTTTTGTTATTGTTACCCATTCTGATAATAATCTGCCTTGTGGTGTATTGTTTATACCAAGAACATTTAATGTTGTTATTGATAGTTAGATTTATATATCTCATTTTATTTTTGATTTTTGTGTTTCATTTCATTTCTGTTTTCATTCCACTCTCATTCTGCTTTCTTTTATATTAGCAAATATTTTGTATTATATCATTTTAATTCCATTCTTATTTCACTATAATTTTGTGGCAAAATATATACATAATTTGCCATTTTAACCCATTTAAAATGTAATTTTTTATGGTTATTACTTAAATCCATGAAATTGAACAATCACCACCAACCTCTACTTTCAAAAATTTTCCTACTCCTGGAGGAGAGGAAAAGGGGAAATACTGAGGGATGATACTGGACAAATTATATTGCTATATTGTATGAATGTACAAATATGTAACAAGAAACCCCACCATTATGTACAAGTATAATGCACCGATAAAACGTATGGGAAAAAAATGTTCCTCATCCCAAGGAGAAACATGTACTCATGAAATAGTAAGTCTGCATTCCTTTCCTTCTCCTACCCTTGTAACCTCTGATTTACTTCTTGTCTATGAATCTGCCTGTTATCAATATTTAGTAAAACTGGGATCTTACATTTGTCAACTTTATGGTTTATTTCACTTAGTACAATGTGATCCATGTTGGATCATGTAATAAAACTTCATGCATTTGTACATTTTTTATTGTAACTGTACAGAAATAGAGTCAAATTTTGCATGTTGATTTTATATTCTGCAATTTTGCTAAGTTCATTTATTGTTTCTAACAGTTTTTCCTTCCTGGATTCTTTAGAGTTTTCTATAATTAAAGCAACATGATCCAAGAATAGAGACAGTTTTTTTCTTTTGAATTTGGATGACCTTTTTCCTTTTCTTGCTTAATTGCTCTGGCTAGAACACCCTGTACTATGAAAAGTATTAGCATATCTGTCATGCTCCTTATCTCAAAAAAGAAACTTTAATCTTGGAGTAGGATGGTGGCTGTAGGTTTCTCAACATGTGGCCTTTATTATATTGAGAAAGTTTTACTCTATTCCTAGTTTATTAAATATTTTATTATCAAGAAAGATTTTCTTTTTTTTCAATGTTTCTTTAACATCAATTGAGATGACCACGTCTTTTTCCTCTTTCATTCTGTTAATCTTGCATAACACATATTGAAATGCTGAACCACTCTTGAAATCCTACACTGTATATCCCAATAGGTTTTGATGTATAATCCTTTTATTGTGCTTCACCATAATTTTCAATTTTCTTTTCTTCAGTGATTGTTCTAGGGCTCACAATGTATATCTTGTAAAAATTTGCTTTATATTTACACTAACTTAATTCAAGTGTGATATATAAATGGTACTTCCGTATAGTTCTATTACTTCTACCTGTTTTGAGCTACTGTTATACTAAACCCAATATTCCATTGCTTTAATTAGAAACTCTGTGCTCATATAATTAGGATTTTATAAATTTGGTGTCTTTTAAAGCACCTGAGAAAAGAAAAAAGTATGTATTCACATTAACTCTTTGTGTTCCTGAAATCCATGTTACCATCTAGTCTCACTTCCTTCTTCCCTTACAGCTTTCCTCCCACCTGTCTCCTCTGTGCTGTTACTTTCAAATACACATCTCCAGAGCCAACAACACACACACACACACACACACACACACACACACACACACACACATATTCATTCTCATTATAGTTTTATATAATTTGTTTTTTATATCAGTTAAAAAAAAAGTAAGGATAAGAAATATACCACTATACTCTTTTTTATAGCTACCTAAAAACTTATGCTGGTGTGTGTAAGTGCACCCAAGTGCACAGGTATAGACTGTCTTACTACCTAGGGTTACGTTCTTTCAGCAGGAAGAACACCCTTTGCTATTTAAGACAGGCCTGCCAGCGGTGAGTTCTCCCCTCCCCCACCTTTTCTTTGCAATTTTCTCTTAAATCTGTGAATACCATCATTTTGCTGTCATTTTTTTTTTGCAAGATCATTTTGCTGGGTATAACTTTCTTGAATGACAATTGTTTTATTTGACATTTTTGAGTGTGTTATTTCCCTGATTTGTGGCTTCCAGTGTTTCTGATGAAACATCAGCTGTTCATCTTGGTGTTTGCTTTTACACCAAGGAAAAATGAGCCTTCTTTCTCTATCGTTTTCTAACAAATTTCTTTTTTGACTTCAGCTTTCAACATTTTTTGCTAAGGTGTGACTGGGTATGGATTTTCTTGTGTTTATCCTACCTGGATTTCATAAATGTGTGTGTGTGTGTGTGTGTGTGTGTGTGTGTATTAATGGTTTTCAAAAATTAGGGGATATTTTCAACTATTATTTGAAAAGTAATTTTTTTTTTCTGATACTTTCCTTCTGACATTCAATTACATATATGTTGGTGTGCTTAATGATGTCTGACGCCTGTCTGATGATCTGTTCGGTTTTTATTTATTCTGTTGTTTAAGATACATAATTTCTATTGACCCACCTTGAAGTTTGCTGACTCTTCTGCTTTTCCAATCTATTGTTGAGTCTCTCTATGAATTTTTCATTTCCATTATTGTACATTATAATGCCAGAATTTCTATTTATTTCTTTTTTAGAAATATTTGTTTCATCTACTGTAATTCTATATTTGATGAGAACTGTCATATTTTCTCTCACTCAAGCATGGTGTCTTTGTCTACTTGGGCTGCTGTAACAAAACACTAGAATCAAGGTGGCTCAAATCATTATTCTTTTCTCACTCTTCTGGAGGTTTTAAGGTTATCATCAATATCATCAATGTGCCAGAGATGTGGTATGTGCTGCGAGCCCTCTCTGTGGTTGGCCTCTCCATCTCTTCCTATTATAAGGATGTATATATTAGCAGAGGGATCTCCATCCTCACAACCTCATGACCTAAAGCTGGGCCCAGTCTCCACATATCATAATGTTGGTGATGAGGGCTTCGGCATATGAATTGAACATTCCTATGTTCATTCACTCCATAACATATAGTTACTTTTATTTCATTGCACATATTTCTAATAGCATCTGTTTGGTGCTATTGATGACAAGTCAGTATTTAATGTTTAAACATGCATTTCCCCTCCTAGTTAATATATTTGTTTTCTATTTAAGGTAATTTAAAACTTATCCTTACATCACATCAAGTCATTGCAATGAACAACAATGATGCTTGGATGATCTTAAAATCAGAACAACCCAAAGGCAGAGTTTGGAAGATCATTTGGAGCCTTGAACAGAAGACAGGAGTAACACAGAGATTTTCCAAAGAAGGAATCCGGTGAGGATGGATATTCAATTGCACAGTCTCAGGTTTTCAAAATTGGTACCCTCCTAAATTCAGTAGAGGGATGGGGGTCTGAAATGACTCTATTTCTAATAATGGCAAATCTTACCCTGGCTTCACGGTGTCAGATGCCAGAGGTGTCCCTCAGAGGCTGTAGCCCCCCCCCCACTTTCTCTAAAGTCCCATCCCTGGCCTCACTCACCGTGGGAGCAGAAGGGGCCCTCATAGGCGGAGGCCGAGCAGTCGCAAGCCACCCCTCTGAGCCGTTCTCGACATCTCCCCCCATGGCGACACAAGTGTCTGTGGCTCCTGCAGTGTCCCGCACACCCTGGCTCCACTCCTGGTGTCTGTGGCTCTTTCCTCCAGGTCCAGGGCCATCCTGTTCAGCTGCAGGGATGGAATGCACCCCAGGAAGCCCCTTTGCCTGCTGGCCGTCCCACCTACAAGGGAAACACTGCAAATAGAAATGTGCTCCTTGGTCTTTTATCTGGGATTTTGTGTCCACGTCAAAGTCAGGCCTTAGGGAGAGTGGCAAAAATTGCAAATTGTTGAACATACCGTGAGTATATAAAATTTTAAAAATATAAACTTGTATCAGATATCATGAAACCTCAAAAGACATCGGATAAAACTTCCTTAAACAACGTTTAGATGAGATTGGCAAATACTCGTTCTAAAACCATTTCTTTAATTTCACCAAATATAGATCACATCAACCCTATTTTGCTTATGTTTATCAACAGTGATGTAGATTAGAATGGTTCTGGATGGACTTCCAAAACATTTACAAGAATAAAAATAGATGTAGTTAAATTTTGTATGTGGATGATTGCCCCCTACTCCATCCACTCCTTTCTGAGGACCCAGTGGTAAGTCTTTACTGAATAATGTGCACATGCACATTGGATCACATCAACCTTCAACACAAAAGAATCTGCTCAGAGAGGTTGGCAACACTTATGTCAGGATAGACACCGTTTCAAAGGTCATAATAACATATTATTAAGAGAGGATTCCAGGAATTACCTGTAAAATGTGGCCTCCACCCAGATACTCTGATTAAGTGGACCTTCAGTGGGGATCCCAATTCTGAATCTTTTCTTTTTCTTTTTCTATTTAAAGGTAATTTAAAACTTACCCAGGGGATCTTTACCTCTGAGCTACATCCCTAGACCTTTTATTTTATTTTATATTTTGAGACAAGCTGGGTCTCACTAAGTTTCTAAGAGTCTTCCTAAGTTGCTGGTCTTGAACTTGTGATCCTCCTGCCCTGGCCTCCAGAGTCACTGGGATTATGGGTGTGCATCACCACACCTGACCCAAATCTGAATTTTTAACCAGCTTCATGGGTGACTGATGATTTCTCCACCACTGTTTTATAAAACTTGCCTTAATAGGAACGTTTATTCTAGGCAAATATTTATGTTGATTTTGTTCCTAGGATTTCCCTTAAATAATCCTCAAAATTGTAAGTAAGAAAATAAAGTTCTTAACTTGACTCCTGCTAAGTTTGTATCTGGAAAATACCCCAAGGGCCCATGTGGCAAAGGCTTGGTCCTCAGCTTGCCACCTGGAGCTCCTTGGGAGATTTTAAGTCCTTAGGGGTGTGCCCTTAAAAAGGATTGTAGGACCCTCAACTCTTCCTCTTTCACTTTTGCTTCCTGACCATGAACTGAACATTTAGCTCTGCCCCCAGCTCACCACCCCCACCAGAGGCCCAAAAACAATGGGTCCACCTGGTCATGAGTCAAAACCTCAAAAACTAGGGGTCAAAATAACCCTTTTTTTCTTATAAGTTGCTTAATTTGGGTATCTGTTCCAGTAACGAAAAGCTGACTCATGTAGTTATGTCAGGTAGTTTTGTGGTTTCAAGTCCTTCAAAGAAGATTCATCTTGCCCTAATGTAAAAACCACCCATGTTGGAAGTTATATTTTATGGAGTCATAGTACATAAACTCCTGCATGTGTGAAAGTCTCACACACACACACACACACACACGGAGATTTACACACATTAGCCTTCAGCGGTATAGTGCTTAGTACCTGGAAGCTGTTTGAATCTTCCTGTAAAGTAGGCTGTGAGATAATTTCTGATTTAGTCCAATTTCTAATTGGAGCCGTGTCCTTATTTGCTTCATCGTGCATAAGAAATAAACAAGTGAGTATGACTACCTCAGTGTGCTTGTTTTTTACATTAGAATGGAATTGTTTGGAAAGGAATATGGCAAAGTAAATTTTTGCCCTTGGGGAAAATAAACAATGATAAAACCATCTATGGGCAAGCCAAAGGAAAGATGTCCATCACCCAGGGCTGACCTCTCTGTACAAACGCACTGCAGGATTAAAGGAGCAAACCTGTGGTCTGTTTTGAAGCAGACAGTGGATGACTTTTGTCCATGGATAAGATAAACTTTCTACTGGAAGTGAAAAGGGAAGAAGTGGGTACAGGTGGCTCATGGTCACACAGGTGGTGTTGATCAGACCTAGTGGTCACAAATGCCAACCATCTGTAAGGAGAGCTGTTCAAGCCTGGGCGTCAGAGACCTCGGGGCTGGATTCCTTTCACTGGTTGTTACTTGACCTCTTTCAGATGCGATGATCTCACCTGGAAACAGGTGATGATAAAACCTACAAAACGAGTTACCTAATAAGAAGCCCAGCACGCTCCGGAACCTACAATGTTATCAATAAATAGCGCCAACGGTTAGCTGCTGCTTGCATTTGCCACTAAAAGTACTCCCTCTGCGGTCCCACCAAGTTCAGCGGTGGCCATGGGACTCACCAATGAAGAGCTGGCTGTCGAGCTGCAGGCACACGTGCCCGTCTGCAGGGGCTGGCTGCGTCCTCCTGGGGAGCTGGTCCACCTGCAGGGAGGCTCCCTTGACATTCCTCTCTGCCCTCACGTGGTGCCACCGATTGTCATTAAAGGGAGTGGGTGACCGCACCGTGACCTCACAAGGTCCATTCCCCACATCAAAGGAAAAGGTCACTTCTGTGGGAGCTAAAAATATCATATATGAATATAGCCCAAGTTCATTCCCAGGGGAGTATAGAGTTGAGTCAGGGAATCATGGCGTGCTCTTTACAAAAGGGGACAAAGGTGTCCATGCAGACATGTGACTCGAGTTGGGGAAGGGGGGCAGGAGAAATTTGTATCCTGGAGGATAAAAACAAAACCACACTGATTTTAACATATTCACTTTGAGTTTAATACTTAACGCACTCAGTTCTAGTCAGTAGATATGTACCCCTAGAGAGAATAAGAAACAGGATTTGTTTTTTATCTATAAGCAGTTTTACTCAAAAGTGTTTCAAAGTCTCCTCTAATTTTAAAACAAAAGATGCAAATTTTTACAGTCATAAATTAAGCTCTGAGTACATGAAAAAAATATATTTGATCAAATATTTTAGGAAACAATTTTGTGAGTTTGGTTTAAAGTTCTGACTCTAGTTGGCAATGGTCCAGGGAAGGCGAAACAGTTTTATGGATTATTGTATACTTTAGCTTCATAGTTTGACCCTTAAAATTATTGACTAAAATTATAGAACTTTTGTGGTTAAAAAATAAATATGATTATAAGGTAAGAATGACACTATTTAAATTTTTGTTTAGTCAGTTTTCAATGCCAAGTAATGGGCATCCTGTGACTTGTCCTGGGGGGGGGGTCACTCACTCTGCAGCTCTATCCTGATGAAGTCCGTGATGCCGAGGTTCTCCATAAACACACCAGAGAAAACCGTGGTCTTAAAAAAGAACTGCACATCGGCAGTGAGTTCTCCATGGAAAGTGGGGAAATGAAGGTATGAGGTCTCGGTGTTGAAGGAAGCCGAATTCCAAAATGACTCTGTTTATGCCAAAAAAAGGAAAAAAAGAAAAACTCATGAATCATTTTTACTGCAATTTCTAGAAGCCTTCCCTGCCTCACTGCGTGTTCTCATTCATGCCGTATCATCAGCGATTATTTTAAGGGTTAGAATTCTGTGTTGAGAAAAGACGGAGGGTAAGCAAAGCAAAAGTGTGACTGATTGTCACACCAACAACGTGGGCAAGAGATGAGGGAGAAGGTGCCCAGGGAGATGGAAAGACAGGGGTAGGTTGCAGGATCATTTTCAAGTTCAAGTCAACAGAATTCACTGCTAAATTGGATGCAAGTGGAAGAGAGTCTGAGATGACACCAAGGGTTTGGGGAATAATTTTGAAGAAGCAAGTTTGACAGGGATACATTACATTTGAAATCTCTATTCAGCACCAGATGGATTTTTGGAGGCAGCAGTTGGTCTATGACTCAGGAAGCCAGATCATAGAATCTTGCTTTCCATATTTTTTGCAAACTAACAATCAACAAATACAACCCATCATCCTAGTAATGCCCTTCATAGCAAAAACAAAAATCAGAACAAAACAAAAAACTACTTTTTTTTCCTTCTGGTCCAGAATTTAATCCAGGACCACACTTTATATTTATTTCTCAAGCCCCTCTAGTGCCCTTCATTCTAGACTTTTCTTGTCTTTCATGAATACAACTGCTACGGTTTAGATATGAGTCAACCCCACAAATCTCATGGATGAGACAATGGAAGAATTTTCAGAGGTGAAATGATTGGGTTATGAGAGACTTTAGCTAATCAGTGGATTAATCCATCCATATGGATTAACTGGGTAATCATAAGCTGGTTGGGTGTGTCTCAAAGAGGTAGATCACTAGGGGCGTGGCTTTGAGGTTGATATTTTGTCCCCAGGAAGCAGGGCCTTCTCTCTACTTTCTGATCCCCATTTCCTGACCTTTTTTCCTTCTCCACGCCTTTCTACCACATTGTTCCACTTCATCTCAGACCCAGAGCAATGAAGTGAGCTGTCTGTGGACTGAGACCTCTGAAATGAGCCACAATAAGCTTTTCCTCCTTTACGTTGTTCTTGTCAGGTCTTTTGATCACAATGATGCAAAGCTGACTAAAATAATAACCTCTTATTTTTTTCATACTTTTGGAGCATTTTTCAGTCGATTTGTAAAGTGTTTCTCAATTTGGATATATCAGACACTTGTCATTAGATTAGTCTTGTGCATTTTGTCAAAAACAGCATAGAAAAATGAAAGGAGTAAAGAAAGAGCCTTCAGAATGGGAGAAAATCTGCCAGTTACTCTTCTGTGAGGAGATTACTAGCTAGGATACATAAAGATCTCAAAAAACACCCAAAACATAACCCACTCAATAAATGGATAAAAAAATCTAAATAGACATTTCTCAAAAGAAGAAATACAAATGGCCAACAAATGTATGAGAAAAAAATGCTCAACATCCTTAGCAATCAGAGAAATTCAAACCAAAACTACATTGAAACTTTATCTCACCACAGTTAGAATGACACTCATCAAGAATACAAATAATGATAGCTGCTGGTGAGAACATGTAGGAAAAAGGTATATTCATATCATTGGTAGGTCTGCAAATCAGTATGACCAATTTGGAAAGAAGTATGGAAATTCTTCAAAAGATAGGAATGGAACTATCATATGACCCAGCTAACCTACTCATTGATATTTATCCCAAAGAACTAAAATCAGCACACTGTAGTTACACATGCATACCATGTTTAGAGCAGCACAATTCACAAGAGTCAAGCTATGAATCAGCCTGGGTGCCCATCAATAGACAAACGGATAAAGAAAATATTATATATATATATGAATATATGTATATATTCACAATGGGGTTCTACTCAGCCATAAAAAAGAATGAAATTATGTCATTTGATGGCAAGTGAATGAAATGGAGAACATCATGCAAAGTGAAATAATCCAGGCTCAGAAAGTCAGAGGTCAAATGTTTTCTCTCAAATACAGAAATTAGAGATAAAAAGGGAATAAAATTGGGGATCTTATTAAAATAGAAGGGAGACAAGAAGAGAATATGCAGGGGAAAAGGGGAAAATTGGAGATGATGTTGGTCAAATTATGCTATGTATGTGTATGAATATATTGCAATTAATTCCATTCACATATAATTACAACTCATGATTAAAAAACAATAAATAAGCACAAAGACCAATGAAGTAGAGGTAGGGGATCAAGGGGAGGGAGGAGGGGAGGTAAAGGAGAAGCACTAGGGATTGAAATGGATCTAGTTGAGTTATATGCATTAATGAATGCCAACATGAACGTCACTATGATGTAAAGCTGTAGTGCATTAATAAGAACATTTTTCTTCAAAAGCAGAGAAGTGATGCTCTGTCCTTGGGAGTGTATCACATCAGGACTTGCACTGTGCTAATGTGTCCCCCTACTTGCCATGTTAACTTTAATTGCTTTCTGCTACGGTATCTGTCATTGCTCCCATATAAAATTAATATTTTTCTCTTTGTGATTTGAAACTATTTGGACATATAATGGCCTTTACATAACCTGATCCACTTTTCCATCCCGTGGTTTTATAGTGGATTGATGGTCCTTGAATTATGATGATACTGGTGATGTTCCATCATTCCTTGATGGGGTGCTAGTCCTCTGTTAGGAAGGGCTTGTTTCTGGACCCCCTATTTAGTTTTTTTTATCCATTTCAAATTTATTGCAGCATCACTCCTGGATCCCTATTGTTGTAAACTGTTTATAATCTACTACTGTAACTGATTTCAAGGGTTACACTGTCCCAAATCAGGTCAGAGGGAGCCTTCCCAAGACTCTTTGACAAAAGCAGTTGATGGGACACAGTGCAATTTTTTGAGCATTTTTTTTTATATAGCAGGATGATCTAGGCTTATCCTCTATCTTCTCTGTCCCATCTCTGAAATCAGCCATTTTCCCAAGGCGTGGTGGTTTCTTTTCATGGAGAAGGATAGAAATGACATTCAGAAGTCAAGATATTAAGTCACATGCTTATATCTCTTTGCTACTAAGGTGCCATGACTTCAAGGCCCTCTCAGTAGTCAGCTGCAGGAACAGGTGTATGGGCACATGCACTACAGCACACACACACACACACACACAAACACATCTTTTTGTGTATTTCATATTATCTACTGTGCATATGTTAAAACCCTTGAGTTCATGCTGGTAACCTTCTTTTCTAGTCTAGTACTGAGGGTACTATAATTTGCTCTTCCTTCTTTCCATATGGGTGACCCCATTCTCAGTGGGGTCACTGAGAAATACCTGGTTTTGTAATCCTCAGTGGATTTTCATGTTTCACATTTCCCTTTCCCCATGGCCTGGGCACAGTAGGGCCCACCATTCTGGGCTGCTTAAAGGAAGCTAAAAGAACAAACTGAAACTCTTTTAAAGAAAGTAGAGATGAAGAGAAAGAAAGGGAAAGAGAGGAAGGAGGAATTGGGGTAGGGGGTGTCAGCCCTATTTTTTATTTTATTTAGAGACAGGGTCTCACTGAGTTGCTTAGCATCTCACTTTTGCTGAGGCTGGCTTTGAACTTGCAATCCTCCTGCCTCAGCCTCCCGAGCCACTAGGATTACAGATGTGTGCAGCTGAAGAAGGAATTTTTGAAGAAAGAATTATTATTATTATTATTATTATTATTATTATTATTGGTTGTTTAAAACATTACAAAGCTCTTGACATATCATATTTCATACATTTGATTCAAGTGGGTTATGAACTCCCATTTTTACACCGTATACAGATTGCAGAATCACATTGGTTACACATCCATGTTTTTACATATTATTTTGAGCACACCTCACCCTCTGAAGTTTTGTTGAGAAATTGGCATGAAGAAAATGCCCTGAGTCATCTCAGGATTACACCCACATTCGGAGAGAAGTGGAGGGCTGGTATGAGTTGCCAGAGAGCAAATAATCCAGAAGAAAATGTAAGTGCAGAATTCTTATAGACCAGTGCTCTAGGTCAGAACCTCAACAAACAGGAAACATGGCTCCAAATGTGAAGGAGCTAATACTGAAGTGTGAAAAGAACTGGACACCTGTGGCATCCTGATAAAAGTATAGGATACACATCATGTTGTGTTAGGACCGCAGAACAGGACACTTGTAATTGTTGAAGATAAAGCAGCATAGAGAGCAGTTGATCAGACACAGTGCAAGAGACCCCTCCTTCACCAACTTGAGACATGGGAAAAAAAGTGATAGAATGACAGACCCTAGACCTAAGATCACAGTTCGGAAGGGACAAGAAAGATGCATCAGATTGTGAGGAGCTGGATGCGAAGAAGAATTGAACCACATCATGTATCAATCAATCAAATGGATCAGAGCTGCCCGCTACACACCAACAAGTTAAAAAGCCATCACAAAGTAAGGAAGGGAGGGAGCATGGCACGTGTATGGAGGAATGCTTAGATAAGTGCATTGAAGAGGAGACGGACAGAGATGAAATTAACTGGAGGACACAGGGCATGCATGGAGTAAAGCTGGCACATGTCTCAAATGCAGAGAATCCAGCACATGAAACAGAAGGCATTCAAAGCATAATAAAACCATTCTTCTTAAATAAGAACAAAGTATTGAGATCAAAAAGCACTATGGTTTCAGAAAAATTAATAGAAAATGACAAAGACTGAGGCTTATTCTGGGTGACAAGTGAGATTGAAGGGGGACAGGTCAAGAACTGGGGAGCATCTGAGGTCTCACCCCCACTGCAGCTGGCCACAGTTTCACAGAGCCTGAGAGAAAACACACCTTTCTGGGTTGTAGTCAAAGGGCTTTATTATATATATCACCATGAGATGTATGAGCATCTCGGTGTGAGCATGGTGGCCTGGCTCTGAATCTCACAGAGCCATGTGATTGGTGTGAGATGAGGACAGGAGGGACAGGAGCCAGTGCCCTTCACTCTGGGGACTGGTGAGACATTGGTGGTGATGATGTACTCTCCTGGAGCAACTCCGTTTCCCACACATGCACAGAAACTGCCTGGTATTAGGGGACAGCGATGACACACACTCTGACACTCTCAGCAAGGACATGCAGGGATGCTCAGGGTCCACACTGGACGACCTCTCAGCAGAACCCTCCTCATATTAAGGGAGAGAAGTAAAAATTCATACTCCAGATGTCTGCCCAGCAGCATACGATGCTTATGAGTAAAAACACTGGAACTTTCCCCTAGGGAAAGAGGTCTCGATATTGAGTTCATGTACTAGAGCAACAGGGGATCCTCACAGGTTTGAAAGAATTCTGGGACTGTGGAGGCAATGAGCCATGAGCGGATGAGGAAAACCTTGACCATGGCATTCAACCTTGAATGAAAATCCTGCAGGGAAAAACACAATCTAATACTAGAGCCCATGATGGTGATGTGGTGTGTACAGGGTCTGAGAAAAGAAAGTGGCATTCACTGTTTTTATACTGTTAAAGGTGTCCTGAAAATATAAGGGCAATCAACCAACATTCTCATTTATTCACAAATTTGGGAAATAGTTTTCTTAAGGACTGTTCCATAAGAAAAACAATAAGTGAACAATTAACCAGTCAACCAAATAATATGTTAAAATAAAGATAATTCATTCGCTGTAAACTAATACAGGTGGAGCATCCATAATCCAAAAATCTGAAATCTAAAATGTTCCGTATCCAAAAGTTTTTGACGCCACAAGAGGGAAACTCCACACCTGGCCTTGTATGACAGGTCACAGTCAAAATGCACGGGCACCAAAAATATTGTATAAAATTACCTTTGGGCTATTTGTATAAGGTTTACATGAAACTCGAGTGTCATTTAGACTCGGGTTCCATCTGCAAGAGATCTCACTACCTCGCAGGCAAACATTCCCAAGTCTGCAAAACACCGCTTTCCAAAACACCTTGGGTCCCGAGCATGTCGGATGAGAGAGATTTCAACGGCTGTTCACTCGTGAAACGTTGATCTCTAGCACAGATGCAGTGCTGTTCCATCCCTGTGCCCATTATGCTGTGGATTAGAATGTCCCCTAAAGGCCCATGGGTGCCCAGCCTGGGTCACTATTGGGAGGTGGTAGAGTCTTTATGGGTGGGTCTGAGTGGAGGAGGTTAGATCACGTGGTGTGTGCCCGTGAAGGGGTACTGGGCCCTGGCCCCTTCCTGTCTCTTTGCTGTGCAGCTGTGGCAAGGTGAACAGCCCCCTCTGACTCTCTCTCCCACCATGATGCCCTGTGTAGCCACAGGTCCAAGCAAAGAGCCAAGTGACCATGGACCCAACCTCCAAAATTGTGACTCAGAATAAACCTTTCTCCCTTTAAGGTTTTCATCTCAGATCTTTGGTCACAGCCATAGAAAGCTGAGGAGCACGAGGCTTTCTGATATCTGCTCTGGTCCCAGCACTACCATGAATTTTCTCTCTGGCCAAAATAAGGGCACTTACTTACTTTTTTTTTTTAAATAATCAAAGTATGTTATTATAGAAAGAAAGCTTTTCTCCTGCCAGCACTTACTGTCCCCCTGGCAGAACAGAGGTCCCAGCGTATACACAGCTTCAGAGGGTGGCCGGCCCCTGTCCGTCATCACCACTTGAATGACTGGCAGGTACTCCTTCTGGGAAAAGACTGTGATGTCACTGGTCCTGGAAAACCACAAAGGGACCCTTAAGATGACTCCAGTTGACACACACACACACACAGAGTCACCTGTGATCTCTTATTTGAATCTAACATTTCAGGACTTAATGGAACACTTACAAACATTTTTGGCATTTTGAGAGCACAGAAACTGTTAAAAATTGAAATCAAAGTTTCTCTGTAATGATTGTGACTTTGCAGGCCACATAGCCTCTGCGATTGCTCAGCTCAGCCTCAGGCACTAATGATGGGCATAATTGTGGGGTGATCAAAAATTATGGACACTGAAATTTGAACTTCGTAACAAGTTTGATGTGTCATGAAACACTCTTCCTTCCAACTACTTAAAAATGTAAAACATTTCTTAGTTCATGGGCCAGACAATAACAGGTAAGTGGGCAGATGTGACTCACAGCAGTAGTTTAGCAACTCCTGATCCATTTGCCAATTCCTGAACTCACCGAACACAGAGAATAAAAGGGGCAAATCAAGAAGGGGGGTCATTTTGCAAGCACGGGATAGTATTTTCATGATAATCAAGCATATAACTGCTCTTTAAAAATTAGTCTCAGGATACTACTCAAGTGATTATCAATCACAGATATAAATAGTTACAGATTTAGATCTTCACAGAATTTTACCATTAAATATTTGAAATCCTTTTATGTTTATAGGGTATTTCTTTCCTCAATAACTTTGTAAATTGTAAAATTAAACCTACATTTCAAAATGAATTAAATAGAATACTTTTATAAGTAATACACAGGTTAATGTATGTGAAAGTTCTGTGAAATGCTGAACCCAGCTACCCAGTGGACAAACATGGATCAGACCCTGAGTGAGGCATTGAGGACACATAGGAAAAATACTGTGTGTGCCCCTGAGTACACAACCCCCTGGGCACTAGGTTCCAACCATAGTTATGGCCATCAACATCTTCCTACGTGTGAGTGACTGAGAATTACAAGCAGGTCTGGAGCAGGCGCTGGGAGGGCCTGGGGTCCTGGTCACAGCTGTGCCACTCCTATTCTCTCTGTCCAAAATAATGGCATTAATCTCTTCTTTTGCAACCTGTTTATGTTTATTTTGTGTCACTCAACTGTGTACGTAATCTGGTTCCGCATCCTGCTCTAGAATCTCTATAGAATCTAATAAAATACCCTTGTCCTTAAGTCACTCGTTTCTAAAACCTTCCTTGGTGTGGATTTATGGCCAAAGATCAGAATAATTAATATCAAATCATGTAAGTCCTTTCATAGTGGCAAAAATAAAGTTTTCGTAAATTTTTATTAAAGACTTTAGGTATCAAAGCTTGAAATTGGAAAAGATAGAAATAAAAGAAAATGGCTATATTAAGATTTTCATCATGTAAATAAATGAAGTAATCTGTAATGCGTAAAAGATATATCAATTAATGTAAGTCAGGTACTCTGCAATATGTGAAATATTTAGTGATACAGAAAGATTATTTCTCATATCCAGACTAATATCCCATAACCTTACCTAGTTATTGATGTTTGTGCAAAGAACAGAGCATGAGTTATGAAGTGTCACCATCATTTAGCTCTGGAGTGGACTGATGGTTGACAAGCAGAAATGTTCTCCTAGGAAACATGGTAGGTCAGCTTAGGAGATTGTGTATGGACACAGCAGGCATCAAAAACAGCATTTCCATGCTGGTAATCGCCATCTCATCAAGGTAGTCTAGTAGGGGAGCTGTACTTCTATGAGCTATTTATGAAGGATGCTGGAATTTTAAAAACTCATTTTGCATAGAAGCTCCAAGCTTCTTGATGTTTAACGCTGCATGCAAAATACTGAGCTTGTGTAAGGTGACAGCTTGTGTAGGGCACCTCAGTTGCATTGGAGGAGATACTAAGTCTCCCCCTCCCCCATTATTTTGGAGAGCTCCCAGTCAATCATAAAAAATGGCTAATATTTTTCACCAATTTTTTGTTGGTATAGGCAGATCTCAACCTTTGCAGATTTATATAGATGATTGAAGATTTGCCATGGTTACCAGACTTCCTTAAAATGTCTTCAGCAACTGGGACTTGTTTTTTCATTTCTTTTTTCCCTATTATTTTCTGAAATATATACTACAGGTAAAATAGTCCTAATTTGAAAACCTAAAATGGGAAAACCTCTAAAATATAAAACATTTTGAGTCCCAACATGATTCCATGGGTGGAAAACTCCACTCAAGACCTCTTGTGATGGTCAAAGTCAAAATAAAGATGCATTAAAAATATTGTATAAAGGTCCCTTTAGGCTGTGTGTATACAGGGTTCAGACTTGAGTTTCATCCCTGAGATATCTCATTAAGTATTTGCAAATATTCCAGATTCCCCAAATCCAAAATCTGACACACTTCTGATCCCAGGCATTTCAGATAAGGAATACTGAGCCTCTAGGTAGTGTAAACATGGGAAGAGTATATTTCTAGATATGATAACCCCTTCCAGTACTATTAAAAGTTCAGTAAGAGAACTTTCAAAGACTTTTTGCTTGAAAGTTCCCATTGTTCTAGAAATTATGCTTTCCTAAGAAATGTCATGACTTCTAAGAACCATGGACCCAACCTCCAAAATTGTGACTCAGAATAAACCTTTCTTCCTTTAAGGTTTTCATCTCAGATCTTTGGTCACAGCCATAGAAAGCTGAGGAGCACCAGGCTTTCTGATATCTGCTCTGATCCCAGCACTACCATGAATTTGTTTACCAAGAGATTTGATTTGATGCAAAGTAGAGCTATACATTTGGGGGGTTGTTGAAAAAGCCAAAAAGGAAAAATGTTGAGTCCACCTCAACATTTAATAACTAGGTTAGTAATAAAATACATATCATGGTCCACAACTAATCTTAAAATCTTTCCAGTTTTTCAACTTCTGTTTCATTGACCTCTTGCCTCTCTGCTGGCCAATTCAGCCTGCATTAATTAATTACTATTGGAATACAATTTGTCTTGATATGTGCTAGGACCCATCTCATCATCTTGATCTTCATCTTAAAAATCATCTTGCTTATTCTTTGAGTTTCCATATGGATTTGAAAATCCACTTGTTGCAATCCACACCAATCAGTAAAACACTTGGCATTTGTTAGAAATCCCACTACATTTATAGAATAATTTGGAAAAATGACATCTTTAAAAGAGGGCTTCTCAATAGCAGTGTTATTGAAGGACTGCATAGTTTTGCTCCATGAGGGTTGTATAGTGCATTGTAGAATGTTTAGCACTTTTTTTTTTTGCACTAGGGATTGAAACCAGGGGTTCTTTATCACTAAGCCACATTCCCAGCCCTTTTTATATTTTATTTAGAGACAAGGTCCCATTGAATTGCTTAGTGCCTTGCTAAGTTGCTGAGGCTGGCTTTGAACTCGTGATCCCCCTGCTTCAGCCTCCCAAGGCCTTTAGCACTTACTAAAGACACAGAAACATTCCTTCCTTTGTGACCACAAAACTATCTTCAGAAAAAACAAGCATTCCCCAGGGTATCAAAAGCATACTTGATTGAGGACTACTGCTTTAAGCTACTACTGACTCATAGAATCTATGACAGTAGTAAATCAATCTATTTATTTGTCTTCTAAATCTCAATAATTTTAATATAAAAGTATTAGACTTATTCTAAAGAAATTTACATTGTAACAGAACAAATAGTTTTTATTAAGTCTTTCAGTGTTAATTAATTTATGCTTTTATAGATATTCAAGTAATTTCTCAATACTGATTGATCACAAATTCAGTGTATCAACTGAACTCTTCATTCATCCTGGTGGTATTTCATTATATTACCTTCAATTTTCTGTGTAGGCAGTCATGTCATTGATAGGTAATGATGGCAGCTTTGTTTCCTTTTTTTAAAAGCTTTTCATCAGTTGTTTGTTGTGTGTATATGTGTATGTGTGTGTGTGTGTTTGTAACTGGCATGTGATGAGCTTTTGTGTATTCTACAATGAATGGTTGCAATGTCAATTTTCTTAACTTTAGTTTTGAAATACTCTTGCCTGTTTCACTTACTGATTCTCCCAAGTCATGTTAAAATCTTCCAGTATTTTGATTAATTTTTCTATTTCTCTTTGCTTCCTTGCTAATTCTTTCTTGATACACTTTTTTTTCTAGATATACTTCTTATGGTGCATATGAAACTTGTTGGAGCATCTCATGAACGAATCAGCATCATATAGGGTCCAACTTTATCCCCAACGGTGTGGTTGTCTTTGCCTGACCTAATACAGCTACACCTGCTTCCTTTTGATTTGTATTTACCTGGTAAAAATGTCTCACCCCTTTACCTTCCACTTTACTGGGTGCTTATGTTCTCTTCTGTGAACAAGCTATGGTTTCTTTAAAAAATATAATATGATAATGCCTAACGTCTGACTTCAAAATGGACAGAGTGGCCTCACATTCACTGGGGTTAGTTGCACACCTGGATATGTTTAAACTATCTTATGTTTTGCTTTCTCTCTACCCTGAATAATAATTAAACAAAAGTCCTAAGACAAAAATATAAAATAATAATAATAAATATAAAACAATATTATATACAGCTGCAGGGATCATCCTAACTAGCAAAATAACTTATGGATTTTTGGAGAAGTTGAATTCTATGATGTATGTATATTTCAGAGAATGTATAAAAGACTCTTGAACAATATTTACTATAAATTTATACCTATAGATTGACTTGGAGCATAACTTAACATTTTACATTATTAGAGTGCCTTTTACATATGTGTATTTTATGTTAAATGTTTGGTATATTGGAATTACTGTAGAAATTTAATGAAAAAGTCTTGCTTTAATTGGTGTCTACATAATTATCTTTTTTTTCATATACTGCTTCAAATGAGCTCCTGACTACATCAAACTGGAGCTAAATGGGTGGGGGATATAGTTGATTCCTTTTATGCAAAACCTCTTGGAGTTCCATTGTGTAAATGGAGTTCCCATGTTAATGTTTACTCACAAATTCCTAAGAAATATATAGTATTATCTCCTAAATATATTTAAGACAAAGCTTTGGAGGAATTCACCTTCTGAATTATTGCCATGAGTGCCAGATTGTTCAATTAAACTGAACTTCAGAGACAGACACTTGACTTGAGTGGGAGACTTACCAATTGCTTCCAATTGAAGAAGAATAAAAAGCACATTATCTGGTATTCACAGTGAAATAGTGAATCTTTGGTCAGACAATTTAATCTTTCGATTAACTGAAGGTGTTTCATCCAAACTTATACTTTTAAATTACTTGAGCATCATGTAATTACTTATTTGTTCCAATATGCCTGCTGTGTAATTAACTACGCATGACTGAGGAATAAAAACTACATTTCTGTGCAGGGACAGCATGTGGAAATCACCATTCATCCTGGTCACCATCACAGCTGCAGTGATACTGAGCGTCCAGGCAGCTCCCCTCTCATCCACAAATGCACTTTTGTGCATCTGGCAGAGAACCTCCCCAGTAAGTGTGGGTTCCATTGGTTCTTCTAGCCCACCAGCTCAGTGGTGTTCCATCTGAAAGACAAGTATGAGAAAGGTGACATCTATTTTGCCCCTCCCCCCATCCAAAATAGTTCCCTTTATTCCCAGGTCTAAAATGTGTGTGTGTGTGTGTGTGTGTGTGTGTGTGTATGTGTGTGTGTGTGTGTAAGAGAAGAAAGATACACTTCACTTCAGAAGCTATATTTTACCCCTGCCAATAAAAATGTGGTTTTTCCAAATATATGGGCCAAGTTTCTCCCCTCAGTGTTTCAATTTCTAGGCTTAAATAATCCCCATCATCTATTTTTATTTTATTAGGAAATGAGTCCTTAACTTACTTGTACATGGATATCACATATTTTCCATAAAAATAACATTCAAAAAACATTTGCCATCAAAACAACAGTAAGAGTAATTTATATACCCAGGATGAATTTGTTTGAGATGACAAATGCCCCCGGAGCAAGTTCAATGTCAGAAACAATGACCTATCACCCCATATTTTTTTAAAAGAAAAGTTGCTATACATTAGGCCTTTGGAAAGGTATGGCACCCTCTGTAAGGACTTAACACATATTTTTGAGATATGTGTTTTTCTTGTATTACAAAGACTGACTGTTTATCTGGAGGCTAAATAAATGCATGGATAGGTCTTCTTCAAGTCTCAAGTGAACATGATGCTGAGAAACCAAGTCTGCCTGGTGCAGATGTTCAGCGCCAACTCCCCAACCCTGGCTGTGGTCAGATGACAGAGCTGGGCACTGTCTCAGCTCTACAGAACCACATGTTAAGACCAGGCATGTTTTGGGGGTGGGGACCAGGATGCACATCGCAGTGAGCCTGAGATGATTACAGAAGCAGGTGTGCAGGTTAGCCCTCTTAGAGGAAGATGCAGGAGAAGATAAATTGCAGTCATCCCAAAATTAGAGGATGAAGAAAATGGAATTGGATTGCTTCAATCAATTTCCCAAATGTGCTTGGTAATTTGGTGCTGTTTTTCAAATTTGTAAGTTGTTATTGTTGGGCCTTGAGTTGAGATCTGGAACTTATCCCAGGTTCTGCCTTTAATGCTTAATAAAACTCAATTATGATTCATTTATAGGTAAGATCTCTGCATTCATCATTCTCACTTTCACTCTCCCACCCCCCTCAAAAGAAATTTAAAAAAATAAAAGCAATCCTGAGAAATTGATGGAGGAGTAAATATCTAGAACCTGTTAAAAATACATTGAAAGCTTGTTACTAGGAAATAAGAGATACTCAGAAAATTTAATATTCTTTTCTCAAAATGCTACTTTGAGAAATGCTACATTAATTCCTTCACCACTACACTTGCCTAGATTGAAGTGTATATCCTAGAGCACAAGGATGAATTTACCTGGAAATACCCCTGTAGAGTGGTAAAAAATAATTTTTTGAGAGACAGCAAATATCTTTGGTTCTGCTCAAGTGTCTTAAAGTGTTCTAGAGAACAATCAAAAGACTTCAGGGGAATTTCCAGATGATGTAGACTTATCTTTTCCTGCTTCTTCCGACTAAGCACAATGATAAACCTTGGAGATAACACACAAGAAGAACCACAGGAGATTCTGAAAGGAGGAAAGAGGAAGGCTAACTGGTTAGGACCCAGAACTGGAGGGAAATTATCATAGTTTATATAGAATTTCATTACAATTCCCCATTCATGTTAAAACAAAAAGTTTCTCAGAAGGAGGATAGATGATATGGATTAGAAAATTAGCTCTAAATAAAGAAAGAAGGAGCATTAAAGAAAGAATAAATGAAGATAAAATATAACATTTTGACAATCAAATGTGGTTCATCCCAGGAATGCAATGTTCAACATATGGAAATCAATAAATGTGATTAATCACGTCAATAGACTAAGAACCATATGATCATCTCAATAGATGCAAAAAAAAAAAAGCATTCGACAAAATACAGCACCTCTTCATGTTCAAAACATTAGAAAAACTAAGGATAATAGAAACATGTCTCAACACTGTAAAAGCTATCTATGCTAAGCCCCAGGTCAACATCATTCTAAATGGAGAAAAATTGAAGGCATTCCCTCTAAAACTGGAACAAGTCAGGGATGCCCTCTTTTAACACTTATAGTTAACATAGTTCTTGAAACACTGGCCAGAGCAATTAGACAAAAGAAATTAAAGGGATACAGATAGGTAAGGAAGAACTTGAATTAGCACTATTTGCTGATGATATGATTCTATACCTAGAAGACTCAAAAAATTCCACCAGAAAACTTCTACAACTAGTAAATGAATTCAGCAAAAGTAGCAGGATACAAAATCAATACCCATAAATCAAAGGCATTTCTGTATATCAGTGACAAATCCTCTGAAATGGAAACAAGGGAAACTACTCCTTTAACGATAGCATCAAATAAATAAATAAAATACTTGGGAATCAACTTAATGAAAGAGGCAAAAGACTTCTACAACAAAAACTATGTAACATTAAGGGAAGAAATTAAAGAAGACCTTAGAAGATGGAAAGATCTCCCTTGTTCTTGGACAGGCAAAATTAATATTGTCAAAATGACCATATTACTGAAAGTACTATACAGACTTAATGCAATTCCAATCAAAATCCCAATGACATTCCTCATAGAAATAGAAAAAGCAGTCATGAAATTCATCTGAAAAATAAGAGACCCAGAATAGCTAAAGCAATCCTTAGCAAGAAGAGTGAAGTAGGTGATATCACTATACCAGACCTTAAACTATGCTACAGAGCAATAGTAAAAAAAAAAAAAAAAAAAAAAAAAAAAAAAAAAAAGCAGCATGGTATTGACACCAAAAATAGACTTGTAGACCAATAATACAGAATAGAGGACACAGAGACTAACCCACATAATTACAGTTATCTTATATTTAGACAAAGGTGCCAATAACATACATTGGAGAAAAGATAGCATCTTCACAAATGGTGGTGTGAAAACTGGAAACCATATGCAACAAAATGAAACTAATCCCCTCTCACTCACCATGCACAAAACTCAACTCAAAGTAGATCAAGAACCTAGAAATTAAACCAGAGACACTATGTCTATTAGAAGAAAAGTAGGCCCAAATCTCCATCATGTCATATTAAGCCCTGACTTCCTTAATAAGACTCCTATAGCACAAGAATTAATATCAAGAATCAATAAATGGGATGGATTCAAACTAAGAAACTTCTTCTTAGTAAAAGAAGCAATCGGTGAGTTGAAGGAAAGATAGAAATTTCTAACATTGGAAATGAAAAAGAAGCCATTGCTAATGATCTGATGGACATCCAAATAATATTAGAGGACTATTTTGGACAACTCAATGCACACACATTTGATTATTGATATGAAATGGAGCAACCGCTTGAAAGACACAATCTACCAAGCCTCACTAGAGGAGGAATAATCTAGACATCTCTATGTTATGGGTGGGATCACATCCCCAAAACAAGTTACACTGAAGTCTTAACCTTCCATACCTCAAAATTTAACTTGAATATGTGATCTTTGTAGAGGTAATTGAATTAAGATGAAATCATTAAGGTAGGCTCCAATATAATGTGACTTGTCTTATTTTTTAAAGAAAGGTAAATATGGACACTGAGCTAGACACACACAGAGGTAAGATGATATGAAAATACACACAGAGAATATCATGTAAATTTGGGAGGTTGGAGTGATTAATCTACAAGCCAAGGAATGTCAAAGATTGTCCACAAACCAACAGATGCCACAGGTTTCTGTTAACACTTTGATTTTGTAATTCTAGCCTTTAGAAATATGAGACGATGATTTTTTCTTATTTTAAACAACCCATGTCTAGGACTTGGTTATAGCATCTATGAGAAAAGAAGATAGATTTTATTATTTTTTTCCTACTGAAACTTTTTATTGTTTATTTTTGTTGTTGAGGCTTAAGGAAACTAACTTTGCCCATAATTCATTCAGCCTGGACTTAGTGACACCAACTTATATTTGAGCCAATTAGGAATAAGACCAAACTACATTCTTAGGTCTATTTAGTTAATACATGGCACTTCACCAATGACTTTTCTCATATAACCTTTAACAAGAACTCATAAGTAGCATTGATTATCCCCCAAGAGATGAGAGATCAATGGTAATTCAAATGCAAATGGGCACCTCTGAAAAGATTTGTCAATTTAAGTAAAATTAATCAAGAATCAACAATTTTTCCAAAACAGAAGGTTCAGACCCAGATAATTTCATCAGAAAATTCTACCTAACATGATACCAATTCTCCCCAATGTGTTCAGGAAACAGAAGGACAATGAATACTTCCTAATTTATTCTAAAAGGCCCACATTGCCCTAATACCCAAACTAGGAAACATTTTACAGAACAAAAAAGAAAGAAAAGAGAGAAACTGCAGAAAAATCTCTCCTAAATATAGGCATTGAAATCTTTAAAAGTATTAATCAGCTGGATCCAACAGTATGCAAAAATAATTATGCCTCATAATCAAGTGGGATTTATTTCCACATAAGCCTTGAACATCATGGAATTAATTAACATTATTCCTCACATCAACAGGCTAAAGAAGAAAAAACATATGGTCCTATGAATAGATGAAGAAAAAGTGCTCAATACAATCCAATAGCCATTCGTGATAAATAAAAACTGTCAGAAAACTTGGAATACAAGAGAATGCCATCCACTTGGTGAAGAGCATCTAAAAGAAACCTACAGTTAGCATCAGACCTAAAAGTGAGGGACAAGATAATTCCCAATGAAGACTGGGAATGAGAAAAGGGTATCACTGCTCACCACTGCTTTTCCACATTGTACTGGAAGTTCTGGGTAATATAGTAAGCAAAAAAGGAAATAAAGTATATAGATTATAAGGGAAAATTAAAACTCTTTTTTTTTCACAAATAGCATCACTGTCTATACAGAAAATCCCTAAAAAAACTCAACAGCAGAAATATCTAAACTAGAAAGTGTTTAGCTCAAGACTGCAGGACAGCAGTTGATTGCTTTCTTATATAAAACAGTATACCACTGGAAGATGAAATTAGAAGCACAACATATTTTACACTAGATCTAAAAGTTAAATATTTAGGTATAAATTAACAAAATTGGCACATAATCTATATGGGGAAAAAAGTATAAAATTCTGAAGAAGGAGATCAGAGAGGATCTAAGTAAATGGAGAGATATATCATGTCCATGGATAGGAAGAACTGAGAGTGTGAAAGTGTTAAGATCTTCCCAAACTGATCTATAGATTTAGTGCAAGCCTCATTAAAATCGCAGCAAGTTCCTTTGTGGATATTGACAACTGATTCTGAAGTTTACCTAAAAAGGCAAAGACTGACAATACCCAACACACTACTGAAGATGAATAAAGTCAGAGGACTGGTAGCACCTGGCTTCAAGACCCACTACAAAACCACAATACTCAAGACAGCATGGCATTGGGAAAAGAGTAGATAAACCCATCAATGGGACAGAATAGAGGACCTACATATACATCCACACACAGATAATCAACAGAACTTTGAAAAAGACCAAAGACAACTCAATGGGGAAAGTACAGTTTTTGCAAAAGTGGTATTAGAACAACTAACAATCCACATGCAAAACAAGGTGAATCGAGGCACTGTCCACCTTTCATATCAAAATTAAAATGCCATACAACAAAACTTCTGGAAGGTAAAAGGAAAAAATCAAGTTGATCTTGGGTGTGTCAATGAGTTTTTAGATGCAACAGCAAAAGTCCCATCAATGAAAATAATTTTATAAAGTGGATTTTTTAAAAACTAAAAAGCTTCTAAAATGAAAAACACTAATCTAATAAAAGACTTGTATCTAAAACATGCAAATAATTTGTAGAACTCAATAGTTCCATAAGTAACCCAATTAGAATGAGGCAAAAGATCTGAACAGATACCAGAAAAAAATAAGATCTATTGATGAAACGCAGAATATGAAGATACCTTCAAAATCACATGTTATTAGGAAACGGCAAACACAAACAATAATGGGATACTACTGCACACTTGTTAGAATGGTTAAAGTTCAAACACTGACCTTTTCAAATGCTGGCCATGATGTAAAGCAACAGAACCTCTCATTTATTGCTGATTGGAATATAAAATGGCCCAGACATTTTGGAAGACAATTTGGTGCTTAATAGGCTTACCAGCGTTACCATAAGATCCAGCAATTATTCCCCAAGGCATTTAAGCAAATTAGTTGAAAATATATGTGGTTGGAATAATTCTCACCTACTACATAGAAATCAAGACATTGTGATATTGATGCAGGGTAGACATATAGATTTTGAAGACAAAGAATCAAGAAATAGACCCACCACACAAACATGCCCAAGTGGTATCTGGCAATGTTGAAATGGTAATTCAAAAGAGGAAGGACAGTCTTTCAATAAATGGCATTAGGGAAACTGGGCCAAACTCTCACACACATAAAAATCATCCCAAAGTGGAACATAAAATATAAAATATTTTCTATAAAATATAAACCACTAGAAAAATATATTTTTTTAAATCTTTAGGATATAGAATTAGAGAAAGAATTCTTGGACTTAACAGCAAATGTACAACCCACAAAAGGGGAAAAAATGGTAAATCTGACCTCATCAAAAGTAAAACTTTTGCTAAAGCATAAGGAGGATGTGGAAGAAATCAAAGTCTTATAAAGTGGAATTTTGGGGAATGTAAACTAGTATGGCTACCCTAGAAACCACTTGGGCACCTTTTTTTTCCTTTATAAAATTAACCATGTAATTACCCAACAATTGTGATCTTGGCCATTTTGATCCCAGGAAAATGACACTGATGATCACACATTCATAATGGGTACAACGTTCTAATGAATCTCAAGGAGGATTATGCTGAGTGAAAAAGTCCATCCCCAAAGTTTCTACTTTCTGATTCCATTTATATAACATTCTTCAAATGGAAAATAAATGGAGAACGGATTAGTGGTTGCCAGGGGTTACCACTGATGAGTAGGAGGTGGAAGCAGGTGTGGATACTGAGCCAGAGGAGGCTCATGCCGATGGAAATCTTGTGTATCTTGACTGACAAGGTTGTGATACTGCACTGAAGTTTTGCAAGACATTACCACTGGGAGAACTGGGTAAAGGAACTCAGGTTCACTTGATGATTTCTCACAAGTGTGTATGAATGTGCAGTTGGCTCAAATTTTTAAAAATTCATTTAAAAAACCAATAAAATCCTAAGGGAAAACTATAGGCTCTTTTTCAAAAGAAAACCAGAAAACTTTCAATGACTGGAGTAGAATACTTCATTTTCTCAATTATTTTAGCCCCTAACACAGTAGTTTCCAAAAGATCACCTGAAGATTTTTTTCAAAATTCCAAGCCCAGACTGTTCCTCAGATCAGTTAAATTGTAATTTACAGGTATAAGACATTTGCAAAGTCCAATGTTACTTCATTTACAGTGTTGCAAGGCGTCAGATTAAAGTTCTTTCTGACTTGCTTGTACACATTATAAGGCAAAGCAGATCAGAGCTCACATCCTAAGGAAAGTTCAACCCATGTTACCCTTCTATGTCATCTCTTCCCAAATCAGGAGCTTCTGAAAGGTTTAGGTTCATTCTACATGTTTGTCTGGGTTAAGTTTATATTTAAAATTCTCCAGTGGCCCCTTTGCCACAATAGCTCTAAGACAGAGAAAAATGACACTACATTTTTCCTAATGTGGTTTAAGAAATGCATCTTATTTCACTTTTAATTATTCATTCTCCAAATTCATCTTGCATCTAGAAATAAAACCAAATGGACAACGGCTGGTGAGTGCATAAATTAAATCCCAACCCCATTGGGAGGGTTTGTGCACACCTGTGTAGTGCACAGGGTACAGGCTGGTCCATGCACACTGTGCTTGCTCACTGACACATCCGGAAATATTGTTTACTGGTTCCATTAGAGGTCACTCTCATGTGACTTATTCCCTTTCTTCCTCATGCCTGGCTTTCCCTGGTAACTATCTAGTATATTTTGTTCCATAGTCCTGGTCTGGCTTACTATAATCACCTTTCTCACTGATTAAACTTCAACCATGATGAATTAACAAATACTTGAACCTAGTAATGACAACTATAAATATAAAAACCTGGAGAGCTGGGAATGAGAATAAAACTACAGAGCTGGGAGTGAGGATTACTTATTTCCTGAACTTTATGTAGTTTATCTCATTTATGTAGGACTCCATGAGATCAGTTCGGTGTCTCTGATGAAGAAACAGATGCAAAAGATTAAGCAATTGGGCTGGGGGTGTGGCTCAAGCAGTAACATGCTCTCCTGGCATGCGAGCGGCCCGGGTTCAATCCTCAGCACCACATACAAACAAAGATGCTGTGTCCCCCGAAAACTAAAAAATAAATATTAAAAATTCTCTCTCTCTCTTCAAAAAAAGATTAAGCAATTGCTTGAATTTCTGCAGATGCTACAGAATAGACTTGGACTTCAATCTTAGATGTGAGATGAAACAAGTCCTTTGCTCTTTTTAGTCACTGGAACCAGCATATGATAGGCATTCAAAGGAGACTAGATCACTCTGAGAAGGGACCCAAGTGAGGATTGCATAGATCTATACAACAGGTAAGATTCAAGGGTGAAAGGCAGGAGGGGGCCATTCCAAGCAGAGAAAGTAGCAGAAAATTTCTGGCACAGAGAAGAACTGTGGTCTGGAATGTTCCACGGGGGCCAACTGACCAGGAGCCATGGGGATTAGGGGAGGCAGTACAGGTATGGGACAGTGATTCTGAAGGACACATCTGCAACTGAGAGTCACACACCAATACCTTTAAGTGCATTTGAATAGAAGATTGTAGATTAAAATTTTAAGAGTGGCTTTACTATGCTGCTAACTTACACTAGTTTAGATTGCTAAATTTCTAAAAAAAAAAAAAGAAAGAAAGAAATAAAGACAAATCTCAGTATTTACTAATGAAAATAAAGTACTTGCTAAAAAAAAAAAAAAAAAAAAAAAAAAAAAAAAAAAAAAAAAAAAAAAAAACCTTTATTGGGGAGCATCAAAGGGTTCAGTAAGAGAGTCCCTAGAAGGAGGGAGAAACATCTACTTAAGAGCAGAAGGTTATGATGCAAGCAGCGCTTCCTCGAGATAATCTGCATTTTTGAGGATGAAGACAGTCTATTAGATAACCTGGGGGAAATGGATGAGAGACCAGCCGGAAAACTCTTGTAATAACTTGAGTAATTATTCCGAATCCGACATACGGGAGTGGTGGGGCTGGGAGTGACAGGTGGACCTACTGAGACAATCTGAAGGGAGGGATCCAGCGTGACAGGCAGATTGAGGGGTAGATTTTGAAGAGTGGGGAGGCAGATTGGTTCTCCAGAAAGAACTGTTAACCCTCACCCACCCTAAAACCCCACTCTCCTCTAATTATCAAAACTGGCATCTGTTATTAGCAAAGTTTCTTTGATTTAAAAAAAAAAAAAAAAAAAAAACATGTCACTAGTCCTGCACGCTGAGCATCCATCTCTTGAGAGGGCGCCCTGCAGCGCGGTCCCAGGCAGGGGCCCTCCTTACCTCGTGGGTTTGCGAGCCGCCCAGAGCCACAGCGCAGAGCCAGCTGCTGCTCACAGAGCTCTGCCAGGGCCACCGCTGCCCGCAGCTGCCCCGCGCTGGCCACATAGGCGAAGGTCACCGAGCGTGCGTGCCTATGGGGGCCGCCTCCGATGGTCACCTGCTCTGGGCCACCTTGCCGCACCACCGTCCACGCGGCGTCTGCAGAGCAGAAAGGGGCAAAGAGGAGGCGTGACGCGGGGCAGGAGTCAGAGGCTGCAAAACACCTTTTATTTCAGTTAATTCCTTCCCGCGTTGTTATTGGTGCACTGTAGCTGAACATGGTGGGGTTTGTCCTTACCCATTTGTGCCTGCACCAATATACCCAGATAATTAGGCCAATGCCACTCTTCAGCACTTCCCCTTGATCCCCTCCTCCCCTCCCTGGGTCCCTTTCCTCTGCTTTTCATGAGATCCCCACCTCCACCTTTCTTTTCCTCTCTAGCTCTCACATATGAGAGAAAGTCTACAATCCTTGACCTTCTGAGTTTGGCTAATTTCACTTAACATAATCGTCTCTAGTTCCATCCGTTTTCCTGCAAATGACATAATTTCATTCTTTTTTATGGTCGAATAAAACTCCATTGTGTATATATACCTCATTTTCTGTCGCCATTCATCAGTTGACTGACACCCAGGCTGGTTCCACAGTTTAGCTACTGAGAACTGTGCAGCTATCAACATGGGTGGGCATGTGTCACTGCAGGATATTGACTTTAATTCTTCACGATGAATACCCACACGCGGTCTAGCTGGGCATATGGTGATTCTATGCCTAGTCTTTGAGGAAACTCCATACGGATTTCCATAGTGGTTGTACTAATTTACAGTCCCACCAACGGTGTACAAGTGTTCCTTCTCCTCCCCATCCTCTCCAGCATTTATTATTGCTTGTGTTCTTGTAGGCTGCCATTCTCACTGCTGTGAGATGAAATCTCAGTGTGATTTTGGAGGAAAAATGCAAATAAAAAACTACACTGAGATTTCATCTTAATTAAGTTTTTAATCAAAATTTGAATCACTGCAAGTTTGCAGTGAACTTTTTGCCTTGGATTTGTTTAGCAATGCATTAGCCAGAATTCAGCCTCAAAGAGAAGAATATATTGGGAGAACTGATGATTAAATTTCTGTGACTTGTTTAATAATATAATGTAAAAATCACTTTTTACATCAACACAAAAATGAGGCTAAACTGGGCATGTCCATGTATCTTTTTTGCTCTGTATTTTCCTCATCTGTGTGTTTATTTTCCTTATTATCAAATAAATTTATAAAAGATGCATTTGGGGATGATGGGACCTACAGATTGATGGAATTCCACAGGAAGCAACTTTGTTCAAAGCCTATCAACTTATCAGTAAGCAAGCCCTGAAGAATGACATGCCTTGGGCATCCCATAGAGGGTCCAGGCAGTAATCCTGGCCATCTGTCCATCTGATGATAATTTCTGATGTATTTCTGTTGTGTTGATCAGTTGAATTTGTTTTCTTTTACTTTTGTCTGTTTTTTTTTTTTTTTTTTTTTGTGTGTGTGTGGTACTGGGGGGTTGAACCCAGAAGCACTGTACTACTGAACTAAACCTCCAGCCCTATTATGTATTTTTACTTTGAGAAAGGGCTTTGCTAAGTTGTGCAGGCTGGCCTCCAACTTGCAATCCTCCTGCCTCAGCCTCCCAAGTCTCTGGGATTACAGGCTATGTGCCACCACACCCAACCATTAGATTGTTTTGATAAAATAACAACAACAACAACAAAAAAAAAACCACAAAAGAGCAAACTTCCAAGGGAAGAACTTTAGGTTCTTAATGAAAGTTCCCAAGGGAACTCATGCTTGATGGTGTAAAGTATCACCTAGCTGAATGGATAGCTATGGGTCAGTGGACAAGGAGCTGCTTTGAAGTCACTCCAGTTCAACTACATCAATGCTGCCTGGTCCTTTAGCTTCTAAAAAAAGACATATTTAGTTTAAGGGACACTTTACATAGGAGTTTTCCAAACTGTAGGGATGGGGAAAATTCATATGGATATACATTTTTAAGAATTCAAAATCAAAGCAATGTAGTACGTGTGTTTTTTGTTGTTTGTTTTTTGGCTTTTTTTTTAGTCCAGGAATTGACCAAAGGGATGCTTAACCACTGAGCCATATCCCAACCCTTTTTATGTTTTATTTTAAGACAAGGTCTCTCTTGAGTCGCTTAGGGCCTCTGTAAGTCGCTAAGGCTGGCTTTGAACTTGCGATCCTCTTGCCTCAGCCTCCCCAGTCACTAGGTTTACAGGTGTGTGCCACCATGCCCAGCTATATTAGGTTTTCTATTGAGAAATCACCCTCCCATCCTGTCACATCTCAGGATTTTTAATGACTTGGTTTCCAAATGTGTGTAAGAGAAGTTTAACTGTCTTACTGCTGCTCACCATATCAAAATAACAAACCATATTCCCACCATATCAAAATAACCAACAGAGAGACAAGGAAGCCCGCAGTGTGGCTCGAACAACCCTTTGGCCATGGTTCCTATGGAGAGCACAGTGTCCACGAAGGGACGGAAAGGACAGACAGAACCTGTGAACTGAAGGAGGGAACACAGGCTTGAATTCAAAGACCGTGGCCTGCTGTCCTCACAGAGGGGCTGCCCAGGCCTCCTGCAGCAATCTCAGTTCCAAGGCTCTTTCTCAGCATGAATTTCTTTTCATTTTAGAATCTTTAAACTCCTGGCCATCCTGTGTGCATGACTCCTACTCTCCATTCACCTTCAGGTTTCTCCTGTCGACTGGATCAAATCCACAGACACCTGACACTCAGGGGGGCCTTGAAGATAATCAGTCACGTGCTATCTTGGGTCCTGAGTCGTGGTTTGATGGTCCTGGGTAACTCACTTTAATAAATTTGCAGTCATGCATGATCACAGTGTAATAATGGAAAAACAGGTTTGAGATCTATCTGGAAAACGGCTGTCCCAGAGAGCATCAGGAGACTTACTCACCTGTAAACCTCTTCTTCCTTGTGGGATTTCTGTTGAGAAGTCGGATATGATTCTTATCTTTACTCCTGTGGATGTGAGGTGGGTTTTTGTTGTTGTTATTGTTTTGTTTTGTTTTTTTCTGACTTCTGTCAAGGTTTTTCTTTACCTTTGATGGCTCACAGTTTGAATGTCCATGCCTAGGCATGGTTTTACGTTGGCAGTGGTGGTAGCATGTCCTGTTTTGGTGTTCTTTAAACTTCCTGGATCTGTGATAGATGTTTTGACAAGAATTCATGAAAAATCCTAGTTATTATTGCTTCAAAATTGGCTTCTGTTCCTTTCTTTATTTCTTCTCCTGATATTCCGTTTACATGGAAGTTACACCTTTTATAATTATATCACAATTCTCATGATATTCTGGGTTTAGTTTTTTCAGTCTTTTTTTTTTAATTTCTTGGCTTTTCAGTTTTGGAAATTTCTATTTTGATATCCCCAAACGTAGAGATTTCTTTCCTCTGCTATATCCAGGCTCCAAATGAACTCTTCTGAGGCATGTTTTCATTTTTGTTCCAATAGTTGGATTTCTGGCATCCTTTTTCCTTCTTTTTGAGAATTCCCTCCTCTCGGATGCACGGCTCCTCTGCTCTTGCATGCTGTCTGCTTGGTCTCTTAGACCATTAATCTGTTAGTCCCAGTGGTTTTCAGTTCCTCATCTGCTCATTCTAACATCCCTGCCGTATTGGAGTCTGTTTCTATGGCTTCCTCTTTCTCTTTTGAATTGTTTTCTGCTGTTTGTTTTATTTTTGTTTTTCCTTGACATTTTTTCCTGATAGCCAGGGGTGATGCATTGGTGCAAGTCATGCTGCCACCAGACCTTTAGTGAATCAAGGGAGATGCAGCCAGGGGGAGGGCCTGTGTGATGCCATCATGAGCCTGGGCCTCCGCACTGTGGCCTCAGCTCCCTCCCCAGCACCCTCAGGCATTTCCCTTTTCCTAAGTAGGCTAAGCTCTGAAATAGATCCCAATAGTTTAGGCTCTGAAAACATTCTTTCTCAAGGGCAGGTCAAGGAGAATAGAATGCTCTGGTGAGTGTTTCCAGGTGATTCTTTCTCCACTTACCCTTCTGGAAGCATGAGGAGATTTTCCTCCAATATCACTGTAAGACACAGGTCAAGCTCCTCACAGCGTAAGGATCCTTCTCTGACTGCAGATCTCAATTCCCACACTTGTCTCCACAGGGACTCCAGCAATTTGTCAATCACTTTTTAGGTTTTCCCACCCAGGCTCTGGGAAGGGGTGATTCTCTGTGTCTGCCTGCTTCTCTCTCCAATAGGGGGGACAGCAGTCTGCTCTGTGACTTCACATCTTTGCTAGATCTAGGAAGAGTCATTGATTTTTCATTTTGTCCAGTTTTTGACTTAGTAAGATGGAGCGGTGACTTCCAAACTCCTTAGCAAGACAGATGGAAGCCACTGGCTCCTGAAAGCTATCACTCTACATGCATTTTTCAAGCTAGTGGAACAATATTTGACAACAGCACCTTTTTTAATTGCTTTAGCTTAATCTTTTCTAAGCAATGCAACCTCCAGAGAGAAGATGACTTTTTCTAGGGAATTTTAGTGATTCCTCTGTCATTAACTAGATTTTGTCATTAGATGCTTCCCTTACCAACTTCACCAAGCCTCCTTCTTCTCATCTTCAAACAATGACAAGATCCTTGCAAGGGTGACCTTGGTTAAGTCCTTTGCTATTTGCCAAGACCACATTACTGCAAGAACCCATTGTGAAGAAGCTGAACCACAGCAAGGGATCCCAGGAAAGCTGCATGACTGATGATCTGGGTGCAGGACCCTTCTCACGTTAGTATGATTGTTTGAACCAGGGAGTTTGGGAGATGGTGAGTTTCTGTTGGTGGGACTTCTGTATTTTATATCTTCAGTGCTTTGCTGATCAACGTGGTTCTAAATTTTTGGAATATTCACATCTTAAACATTCTTTGGCAATCTGCACTAAAGCATTTTTAATTTCTATGTACTTTCATTTGTTTGTTTCCTTCTTTTCTAGGTGTTTGCTGGTCCATTTGGTCACTGTCCAGTTTGACGGGACTTCACAACCTTTTCTCTGCACACTAAATGAGAACTATTTATTTCACATATCTTCTTTCCAGAGAGCTCACTGAAATTTGCTAGGGCAGATTTCTGTAAAAATTTAATTACCTAAGCGGCATTTTACAGCAACCTTCAACAATCAAGCTGTGTTCATTTGTAATAATATCTAAACCAGGAGTGGTTTTATAATGTTAACACAAATCAAATTTCTTTTATTATAAAAATTACATGCTATTGAAGATATAGATACACATACATACATATCTTATTAGTACTTTTAAAAATCTCTTTTTTTGTTCTAAGTTTTTAAAATATGTAAATCACAGAATCAAAGCTTTATATGTCATCATGGTGCATATGAAAAATATGTAATTGTGACAAGTGTTGCAGTCATAGCAGAACATTAAGTTTCACCTATAACCCAACCAAGGTAAGTCATAAATGCAAGGAAGTTTTATTGACAATAAAATTAGCCAATATATCAAGTTGCATGTTTTAACAATGCTGCCAACCGGCAAATCTCTCCCTGGTCTATCCTGATCATGGGCATAAACAGTTGATATCCAGGTCTGAAGGTTATTGACGTACCTGTCATGTTGCAGTACACAAGAAACGGTCCCAGGGGGCCACTGCCATCAGCATCAATATAGTAAAGCCCAGAAGGACTCCCTCGGTGCTTGTGGGCCTCACAGGACTGCTCATACAGCGCTGTAGGAGAACACCACCCATCAGAAGCAGAAGGGATCCCTCAATTGGTTTAATTAGTGTCCAAAGGTTTCCATTTCTGAATTACAGACACACGATACATATTACCTGACATCATTTTTATTAGTTTCTATGACATTATATTTGATTAGGTAGAAGACAGAAAGGTGACATATTATAAATTAAATTTACTTTCACTAACAAAGGAGAAGGACATTAGCAAGTAAAGATGGATTTAAGTGTTGAACATCGTTAGGTGCTAAATAAATATTTGGCATATAGTTCTATTTGAAGAAAAAGGAAAGAGTGTACTGGTGACTAAAATGAAGATTTTCATGGGAATGTGAGGTCACTGGGCAATGTCTAGGGATTGTAGTTTCAATATGTAAATGTTCTCTTGCTTTTGAGCAAGGAAGATGAAGATTCTGAAGCCTAGTGTCAAATATTTGAAGGGGCATTTTAGAGAAATCTGTGAATCTGAATCCTATCTGTTGTGGATTCATGATTCTATTCAAATTCCCTTCCTTACAGAACAGCTTAACTTCTGCCAGCAACCTAATACCTTCCAACAAGTCATGCCACTTCCAACCCCCTCATGGTTTAAAGCTATAAATTCTCTGCCATTTAGTAAAACCTCAGGATACATTTTTCAAGATTGCTTAAATGTGTGTTTTCCTGCACTGCAATTCTAATTAGCTCCCAATCTGCGTTATTTTCTTTGTTCTTGATGAGGTTGACTTATTCTGGGTCCACAGCAAAGCCCAAGGAAGGGGGTGAGAGTTATTCTCTCTCATTTTGCAAAACAGGAGGAAAAAAACTTTGCAAGAGGACATCTTAAATCTAAGCAACCTTAAGGTAAATACAACCAGCTGTCAAATGAGAATGGCCCCACGGTAGATGGTCCAAATCAACAGAGTTATTTAACAAACTTCTTAGATGAAAACACAAATAGGATAGATTGCTTTTCTGTCATTCTTTCCCACTTGTATGTTTATTTAAATGCACAAATTTATAAATGCCTGCTCGGATTCATTCATATTAATGACAATGATTAGACCTACATAGTGAACAAATTAGGAGAATTCTTGTTTTATGTGAACTTCTTGACTTAAACAACAATGTGTACACATATAATTATATGAGTGTCCCAAACAAAAATGACCTGTTTTAACTCTAAGCAGCCTTGTCTCACGGTCCTTGTCTGTGGGCTTGGTGAAATTTCACCTTTGCTTGGTGTACCTGTTTGGAAGCCACAATTATGGAGAACCACAATTAGCAACCATATCATTACATCAGAGTGAAATCTGAATAGCTCCTCTTCAAATTTCTGATATTTTCCCTCAGATTTGCTCTGAGTTACATTTGCAGCAGAGATGGCCGTGGGCTGTCTGCTCCCCTGAGAAGCTCTTGTCTAGATCTTCAAGCTGGGAGCACAGGATTCTCCCTAAGCCTCATTTGCATGCAGAGCGCAGAGTTAATAACACTCCACACCCTGCCTTCCTGATACAGTTTTTATAAAAATCAAATTAAAGAAGTCACAAGGAGTTGCTATAAGTTTCAAGGAGAACCTCAGTGCAAGGGAGTCGAAGTGATGATTTCCTGTCTTACACTGTTTCTTTAAAGACCCAGGGAAGCGCAAATTGTTTGCAAGGAGACGTGGAGAAATGTCAGCGGAGATGCACAGAAAGAAGAGAACTTTAAAAGTTCAAACAACAACAACAACAAAAAAAGGGTGTGTGTGTGAGAGAGAGATTTTCAAGGCTTCTGGCATGTTCTAATCATTAACAAATTAGTGGTCAATAAACTAGTCTGGGCTTTATAAGATAGAGGATGATTCTTCACTAAAGACAGATGACGTCTACTCGGGAGAGGCATTATAGACAAGTTATAGCAAGTCACCTAGAAGTGCTTCCTACAGTGTCCATTAAGAGCACATGCAAAGCTGGTTCAAACAGACCTCTGGGCTCCATCCCAAGAGATTCAGGTCCAATAGGTTTGGGTGAGACCTGAGGTTCTTTATTTGTAACATGTTCCCAGTGACTCTGAAGCTTCTGGTATGAGGCGCACCCTTCAAATGCTGGAGCTAAGGATCTAGAGCCTACTTCCTGAAGTTCAAATCCTCAGGGTGCCTTTAAGTAGCCTGAAGGTCAAGTTACTTGACCTCTCTCTGTCCTCAGTTTGCAATGAGGATAATAAGAGTACTTTATTCTTGAAGCTGCTTTAGGGTTAAATGAGTTAATTCATGCAAATCACTATTTGCATGAGGATAGATATATTTATGTACTCCATAAATGCATACTTTTATAATTATTCACTTATAATTATTATTACCACCAAGGAAAATTACAGTTGTAAGAGACCTTAAAGGTCTGCTAGTTTTTAGCTGATATCTAATTGCCTCTTCTATAATTTCCATCCCGTTATTTTTTATACTTAATTTTATTACATTTAATAATAAATGTTGAAAGCCAGGCAACTGAGTATTTTTCTACTTTTCTTTGATTAAAAGGATTCTCAATTGAAACTACAGCCCCACTCAAGGAAAGGAATGAGTTGTGACATCATGCATTCCTGATTTAATCTAGCTTAATTTTACTCTTTACTTTTATTCTACCATACCTAATTCATCATATTTACCACCTTCTTTTGTGTAAATGACTTAGTACTCCATATTTCTGTACACTGTCTCAACACCCTTGTATTAAATGAGCTTGGGGTTGGGGGCCAGGCTCAGTGGTAGAGTGCTTGCCAGCATGCATGAGGCTCTGGGTTTGATCCCCAACATGGTGAGGGATAACTAATTAATGATAAATTAAAGTGAGGTGGTTTAAATGTAATCTAGAAATTAACCATAATTAAATACTTATTAATTGATAATATTAATAATTAATTAACAATTAATTAATAAAGACTTATTTGAATATGTGATCTCAGAGATGCAGGCACACATAAACAATGAATGAAAAGGAAATGAAGTGACAAAGACACAGAAATGAGGACAATGAGGTGGAAGGCTTACGGGAATGGCAGGTCTCTCCAGTGTAACCCGTGCCCTCACAGTTGCAGGAGAAGGTGTCCCAGGACTGGGCACACGCACCCCCATGTTCACAGAAGCTGGGCAGGCATCTGTAAGGAAACAGATAAGGCTGTATTCTCCTTGGTCAGTCTGCATAAAATGAAAACCCTCTTTACTAAAAATAGATTAATGCAAAAGTACAACATACCCAAGAAAATGCCGTGTTACTAGTGATTTGTCATCAAGATTTTCTGGTCATCATGATACATTTATTTAAATACATTTACTGGCCTATAACTGATCATATGTATCTTTGACAACTTTCAACATGTCATATTTTTTTTTCTGTTGTGACAAAATACTAACTTAATGTGTGGCTGGGAAAATCAATTACAAATATAAAATTTGCCACGCACTATACTACATTGTGGACATTTTTCAAAGAGGATACAGAGAAGGAGGAGAGAGAGAGACAGGAGCACCTTCCATCATAATGCAACATAGCTCCAGGAATCGTGAAGAACATTTAACTTAGGTCCACGTGTGGCCCTTTAGATTTAGAATGGGTGATAAATTAATGGTAGATTTAACAATGTTAAGATCTATCATAGATTCAATGCAATATCTATAAAATTGTCAATGGCTTTAAATTTTTACTTTTAGAAATAGAAAAATTTATCCTAAAGTACATGGGGAGTCTCTGGGGACCCCGAATAGCCAACACAATCATGATAGAGAACACAGTGAAGTTCTCACACTTTCAGAGCTTTCTGTATTCTGTTGCATCCCACTGTAAAGCTGTGAGGCTGTTCCAGCCTACTGGCCTCCAAGTTCTTAGAAGAACTTGGAGAAGGGTGCTGGGTCAACGGGCAAGTTTCTAAGCATAGCGTGGAGATTCCAGGGACAAATGGTGGCCTCCCAGAGGCTGGGTTGGGATCTGCCCCTGCCCACCTTGTCCCATGGCTGAGAATGTTGCACTGTAGGCCCAGAACTTGGAGGCCAAGGATTCGAGGGGAAAAGCAGTGTGTATTGGAAAGGCAGGTGCAGGGGAGCTAGGACCTGGCCCTGCCTGCAGGGGCCCAGAGCAGGAGCTGGAGAGGGGAGGGGAGGAGGGAAGTGAGACCTCCTGCTTGTGGCTGGAGGACCAAGGCCAGGCAGGAAGCTATCATGTGGACACTGGCAGGAGTCTCCAGGGGCTTCGAAGGGATCCTTCGAGGAAACTGAAAGGGTTGTGGAAGAAGAGATCACGGGATTACCTGCCGGTGCCCCCAGCACGGAAGGGGTGGGTCCCAACTTCCCCTTCCAGGGCATGCCCCCAGTGACCTAACTTCCTCCCTCTAGGCCCCACTTCCTGAAGCCATTAACACATCCAAACCGTAGCACTTCACAACAGATAAGATGTGAACAGATCACATCTCGGGTCCTTGACAAGATATCAGTGACTTACAAAAGGAGAAAAATCACACACTTGCATCACAGCTGAGCTGACTGACCTCAGTCCTCACAGTGAGAGCCCTGGGATACCTCCCCGTGAGCCTCTGTTGGCTGAGGGTCCTGCATCTTGCCTGGTGAGCTGGCACCCAAAGAGCAGGTGACCAGCTCCATGGCATGTCTCCAGACACAGGTGACCGGCTCCCAACCACCATCCCCATGACACAGCCTGGTCTCATCCACGCAGTCCTAAGTCTCTGCCAAGAATTCCAACCCCACAGGCAAAAGTAAGAGTTATTGGGACAATTGTTTTGTGATACACTCTTCCTCTTTGACTCGCTGTTTTCCTACAAATCAACAGAAGTTTCAAGGGGGAAATTATTCTTGGTTAAATCAAGTTCTTAAGTAGTGAAAATTTCAATCCATAGAAATTATGTTCTTTTAAAATATCACTATGCTTTGTAAACTGAAACAAGTTTAGGGGGAGAAGACAGTTTTATGGCTAATGTTTAAAGCAGAATGACTAACGAACTACTGATGAAGTAGAAGGCAGTAAGTTTGGACATTCTACAATTTGTATTAACATTTAATTTTTAATCTATAGCATTAACTCTTGGCTTTATTTTATTTTAATTGACATTAAAGCTGTATAGGTTTGTGGGGTACCATGTGATGTTTCCACACTTATAGTTACGTGTCATAATCTGCATTTATTTATTGATGGCACATGCCAAGGGGAAGGCAATAAGGCATTTCATACAGAGAAATATCATTCTTCTAAGTGATTATAACTTTTCAACCAAAAGAGTAATAGAGATAAGGCATAATAACTAGCAGTGTGAATTGTGTGAATGCTTAATTGTTAAAAATTAAAATATTTTTCTTGTAGTCTCCATCTTTCACTGAGTTTGTCATTACACAACTCTCTTCACCAACCTCTGTGGTTAAGTTCCAGAGATTACTTCATATCTGCTCCATGGAAGAGATTTGGTATTTGGTAGCTGACACCACAAATGAAAACAACAGTGACTTGTCCAGACACACTGCCCCTCAGCATGGCCACCCACAAGTGGCATGGTGGCCAGCACTGGGTTGATGACTAAGAGCCCAGTAACATGGGGCCATTTTTAATTAAAATTACTAAGGTATACATACGCCTTTTTATAAAATGCTATCATTCGAAAAACACAGTTTATACAACTAAAAATGAAGGTTTTCAATCCTCACTGTAATATGACTATTTTATTCCCTGCAGAAAGATAGTAGATAAAAAGAGAGAATAAGAGAATGAAATTCACTTTTCCCCCATGCGTCTGCCTTTTTTTCCTTTTAGCTTTGGAGGCACCTGCTGAGATGACCCAGGAGGCCCCTACCTGTCGGTGATGCTGCAGGCGTCTATCTGAAGATCGCTGAAACTCCCCAGCGCCCCCTGCTGTACTGAGATGGGATCCACCACTGTGCCACCAATGGAGATGAGCCTCAGGCACCCCTGAAACCCTCCCAGAGGACTTGCACATCCAGAGCCTGAGCTGTTGTCGGGACAGCCTGCACACAGAGACAAAGACAGGAGGAAATCCACAACGTCACCAAGCTAGTCCACAGCATTTATTCTGAGGACTATAGCTTCCCTGTTTATGGATTCTTGAAGAATGAATTTTGATAGGAGGTGACACATTACATCACTCACTAGATAGGTGAGAAGGACACAAGTCAGAGTTGATCAAATGTCGGATAATACCTGGAATTCAGAAGTTTAAAAAGTCGGGGGGGTGATTAAGATTTTAAATTCATGACAAGGAATTATTGCACATCAAAAAGAAGAGATGTTTGACTTTTAAAATTTCATCGAAGAAGAAATAATAAATTTTGGCATCATGTAGCATTAGTAAGAGAAATTAAAATGAAGGTGAAGTTAAAATAAGTCAAGTCATAGCCCATATTTCATGTAAGAGCCTCTGTATTTGTGAAGTGTGGAAAATGCTACTTAAAAATATAGTTGGATGCTCCTATGTATCTAAACATGTTTAATATCTACCCTGGAGGTGTTTTTGTGTGTTAGAATGTGTGTGCATTTGAGAATATTTTAAAACTAGTTTTATGTTGACTGAACAGAAATATTTAGATTGGCTTTTCTACTAACAGTATTTAGTGCTTTAGTCACATATATAACCAAAGACTACATTCTAGTGTTAACAACTTAGTACAAAAAGAAAAAGGAGACATCTCACTTATAGGGCTCATAATAACAAATAAAAGAACAGTATAGGCTGTTCCATGAGTGAACAGAAATTAAACAGACACTTGATCATTTCCAATATAATAAGTTAAATGTTAAAAGTCTCATCACACCCATCAACTAACGTACAAATGGTGATGCTTATGATATAATTTACCTTGACTGTGTGGGCTTTGTGGAAGAGAAATACTTACATTGATAAGTATGAGCAAGACCACAACTTTGATTTGAATTAGGCAATATTACCCACACATAAATTCAAACATGTAGAAAATTAGTGATCTAAACTCTCCCACCATCTGCTGAGCTACAGGACATAACTTGATAATGGAACTTAGATTCACGTGTTGCCAGATTAAGAGAAGGGATAGAAGTGCACACTACTATTAAAGAAAGGAAAGCATTACAAAGGGACTTGTTGCAGAATCAAATTACAAGGCATTTATCTAAAACAAGAGTCTGCAAATGTTTTCTGTAGGAGGCCAGGTAGTAATGCTTAAGGTTCTGAGGAGCACAATATGATCTCTATCAAATATTCTCCTTGCTTTTTCTTTTCCTTAACAACATTTTAAACATATGAAAAAAATCTTTGCTTTGGCCTATATAATAAGTCATGGGTCTTAGATGTTCTAATTCTGATTCAGTAAATATTTTAACTTGTGAATATGAAATGGGTGCCTCATTTCTTAACAGCATAATGCCAAACAAATCATAAATCAAATTAATAATTTTGGTTGTGTTTCATGAGATTTTAGCTTTTGAAATTTTTTTATTATTTGCCCTATTTTTTAAAAAATAACTTGTTTGTGTTGATTGCACAGCATTATTCTTTTCAAGCTTATGGAATCTAATTTCTTTATTTTTTCCATCATTTAAATATTAGGTATTGCCAGGTGCATGCCTATAATTCCAGCAGCCTGAGAGGCTGAGGCAGGAGGATGATGAGTTCAAATCCAGCCTCAGCAACTCAGCAAGGCCTGAAGCAACTCAGTGAGACCCTGTCTCTAAATAAAACACACACACACAAAAGGGGTGGGGATGTGGCTTAATGGTTCAATCTCTAGTACCTCCCCCCCAAAAAAGTAAATGCCATAGCTCTATGGGTTCTAGATTGATCTGTAACTTGGAATTTATTTCTTTATTTTACCAGTGTGACCAAAGGTACATTTATTTTCTAGCTTTTTATCATGGATTATTTAACATCTGTGCATTACTCAAGAACTATAATTCAAATAAAACCTCAAAGTGTCAAACGTAATTCAACAATTGCTTGAAGAAAAAAGAATTAAAGAATGATTACAGAACATAGGTGGTTTTCATTCATCTGTCTTTGACTTTATGTTATCAATCACTTGTACAATTTCAAAGAACAGGCAATGAAGATTCTTTTTATTGAAATCAAGGAATTAATTCAATCAATGAATGGAATGGAATAAAATCCTCTTAAAGCTTGCAATGCACAATGTTTGAGAAGAATCTGGAGTTGGGCACTGGAGTGCATACCTGTAATCCAGCAACTTGGGAAGCTGAGGCAGGAGAATCACAAGTTCAAGGCCAGCCTCAGAAACTTAGAGACCCTGTCTCAAAAATACAAAATAAAAGAGACTGGGGATGTAGCTTAGGTGGTAGGTGGGAGAACACTCCTGGGCTCAATATTCAGTAGTAGCAATAGTAGTAGTAGTAGTAGTAGTAATAGGATCATGTGGTCTTCAATGTATTAAACTGGGTAATGAACATTAGCTGTACCAGAGGCTGTTTCTATGTTAAGAAATGATCTATTTCTAATTCATGTGCATCAATTCAACTTAGCCACTTCACATTGTAAAAATGGTTAAATCTATTGTTTTCCAAGGTTTACATTCAAATGGGTAAATTCAGTTAAATAGACATGCATAGAGAAAATTCAAAATTTACTAAAAAAAAAACAGACAAGCTCAAGAATATTTATAAAAGTAATTTTTATATAATTTTATAAAAAGATAAAAGCAGAGAGGACAATTGTCTAACAATAGTCAAATTGAAGAGCAGAGGTAATAAATAAGATAGGTATATTCATATAATGGGATAGGTACATTCTTTTGAAAAATATTAAATATTTTCTAAATATTTTTGTAATGATCTTGGTAAAAATAAATACTATTATGACATAAATAAAAGTAACAAGCATGTATTACATTAGCACATATATATTTATAGAAATGTGCTCTTGAATGCCTGAGCATTATTCTAACTCACAGGCAGAATGTTAAACTGTAAGTGGTGATACAATATTCACTGTTTGACAAATAATCTCCTGTAGTTAATTTTATTTGATATCATAAAGAGTTTGGATGGCATTTTCCCTCCTACCTGTCAGAGCTTCATAAACCCTTACTTTTAAAGTGATAGTTCTTGGCTTTATTGACTATTTGCAAAATAATTTGCCCCTTAGGGTTGTTATAAAATCTATCACATGAAGCAACATCCTAAAGCAACTTTGATCAGATGTGCACTCCTCAGAATGGAAGGGAAGAGAAAAACCAGAGCTTCACAGGTGGACAGCGTCCTGCACTCTCACTGAAGGTGCTCACAGGATGGTCCACGTTGGAACTATGGTATGAATGATATATGGGCTTGCTGTCAATTTTAAGGATGAATTTTCCTTTCATATTGCATTCTCTCCATCAAAACAACTCCAGGAAGAAAGTGGCAAGATGTGAAGCTGTCCTGATGCCATCAGCAGCCGGATCACTGATTGGCAAGTACGTCTTACTATTGGCAATTTGAATGACATGAGGACCTTCCATGTGAACATCCCAAAGATGAAGATTTATCACACCTTCCTTAGCCTCCCTTCTCTGAGCTCCCTCTCCAAGGCTGTGATGTTTTCTCGCTGCACTCAAAGAGCCGGCAGATATTCTGCTTAGGAAAGGCTGCCATGTTCCTTGATTTAGTAAAACGTTTCCCTTTTTATTCCTTGGCAATAAAGGAAAGTTGCAATCACTGGTAAAGTTAAACTATTAGTCACTTTGGACAAAACAAGCTTTTCATTTATCAGATGAAAGAAATACCTAAGATATTCTAGAGAAGCCAAGGCTCTGGGAAACATATGTACCATGCAATAAAACAGGAAAAAAAATAATCATGATCATTTATCATGTGACTGTCCTATGGAGCAGCATGATGAAGGGAAGCTCCATAAAGGGTGGCCTGTTTAAAATTGTCCCCACACATGACCCTTTAATGAAGCTTATCTGGTAGACATGCATTTCAGTTCATAATTCCCAATATCTTTTCATCATCCCCATTAAAAACAAAGAAAGCCAGCATGGTGACTGTAGTTAATAATGCTGTATTATTTACTGGGAAGTTGATGAGAACAGATTTTAAGTGTCCTTAGTCCTCTTCCCACACACAAGTGGTAACTGAGAGTAGTAGGATGGATGTGTTAATTAATCTGACAGTGGTAATCCGTACATGATGTATATTTATATTATGTGTACCTTACACACACACATGTGTGTGTGTATAATTTTTGCTAAATATTTTTTAAAAGAATTTAAAAGTCAAGGGGCTCCTAGCAGAGTGGCAGCAGCAGGGTACTGAGACCTGAATCGGACCTCCATAGGCCAGCTGCACAGTAGTGTGCTGGGGCCCAGGAGGAAGCAGCAAGTATCTCTAGCTCTTTGGATGTTCTCCCTCTGTGTTTCTCTGTGTTCTCATTTCCCTGTTTTATTTTGGCTCTAGGGATGGAACCCAGGGCCACTTAACCACTGAAATATGTCCCCAGCCCTTTTTATCTTTTATTTTATTTTAAGTTGCTTAGGGCCTCATTAAATCTCTGAGGCTGGCCTCAAACATGCAATCCTCCTGCCTCAACCTCCCAAATTGCTGGACTATAGATGTGTACCACCCTGCCTGGCTATCCCCATTGCTTTGAAAAATAAGGACACCTATCATATTAGATTGGAGGTCATTTTAATGACCTCATTTGTTTAAATTTAAGTTTTTAAAAATCAATTGTACTTTTTATTGTTATGTAAATTTGTTCATATCTATGAACTTCAATATGACATTTCAATTCATGTATACACTGAGTAATGAATGATCAACTCAGGATAAATAGCATGTCCATCACCATAAATTTTTATCATTTCTTCTGGGTGAGTACATTTAAAATCTCCTCTCTATTTTGAGATATGCAATGCACCCATTGACTATGCTCATCCTTGCCCCCAGGCTCCAGTCACCATTATTCTACTCTCAACTTCTATGAGATTTGCTGTTTTAGGTTCACAAGAAAGTGAGATCATGCAGTGTTTGTCTTTCTGTGCCTTGCTTATTTAACATAATGTGCTCCAAGTTCATCCATGCCATAGGAAATACCAGATTTCACGATTTTTTGCACCTGAACATTATTCCATTGTGTTTATATACAATTTTAAAAAAATCATTTATCTGCAGATGGACAACTGGGTGGATTCCAGATCCTGGCTGTTGGGAACAGTGTGTGACACCCTTGTGAGTGCAGGTGTCTCTGACACACAGATGGCATTTCCTTTGGCTATAAGCCCAGGAGCTGGGTCATAGGTAGCTCCGGTTCTAGTCTCTTGAGGAATGGCCACACTGTCTTCCCTACTGGCTGTGCTAATTTACATTCCCACCAACAGAGCATGACTTGCTCCACCCTCACCAGGGAAGACCTATTTCCAGATACTGTCATAGTCTGAGCTCCCTGTGAATCTGAGGGAGGGACAAGCCAACCCATCTCATCACCTCTGAAGAAAATAGGATTTTACCTGTGCACATGCCCACTTGGGTTGTGGTTGCTGCGTATCTATTTCAAACGGTTACTGACACTTCCTATATGTTTGGATCAAAGGTTCAGCCTCACCATTTCTAACACTTTGTCTGCTCTATGGCTCATGCTCATGTTCTTATGTTAGCTCTGAGGACACCCATCATTTAAATAAAACAGAACAAAACCATTGTTCTGACATTTTAACTTTCTGTTGAAAGACTGAGGAGTTGTAGGAATGAGATCCAGTTTCCTTACTGGTCAGCAGGGGCCTCTTGGATCCTTCTGGCTGTCTGTTTTCTTAGTCACATTGCTGGACCCATCTTCTAAACCAGCAACAGCACAGACGTCTATTTCTAATCTGCCTGACTCTTCTGTCACACCTCCCTTGGGCTTCTCTGCCACCAACCAGAGTAAAATCCCCAAGTGCTCTTAAGATTCCATTGAGCCTGCCTGGAGAATTCAGGGCAATGTGCCCATGTCAAGGTCTGTAACCTCAATTACATCTGCAAAGTCTTTTCCACCATGTAACATGTTCATGGCTTCCAGGGATAAGGGCAGCTCTGGGGGGAGCTTTGCCCACCCAAGATGTTCACACATTCCTTCATGAAATGCCGTTGGCTTTCATGTAGTTGTCTATTGAGACACATCAAATCTTTCTGAAGGAAATGGGAACGGGTATGAGCACACGTTCTCAGAAAGTGTCCCATTTCACATTTCCTATTGTCTGTTTGGTGGATTCTCTCTGGACCTTTTCCATCTGGGCTAACAGTTGTGCAAACAAAGCCACTTGGATCACAATTCTGTCATCTGCTCTCATTATACATATTTTTGTCCTCATCTTCACAGAGTATCCCTGAACAGTTTGTTGTTCATCTGCACTTGGTTGGAAAATTTTTTTATTAGAGATAATTATTTGAAAATATCACATCTTTTGAGAGCAGACGTAAGGGGTATCTTGTAACTCATACTTGGAAATCTTAAATTTAGCCTCATCCTCAACATGCAAAACTCCTCAGATGGCTAACAATCTTGGACCACCATTCCTAAAGCTAACTGAGCATGGTCCCAAAGTTTGGCATGTGTAGCGGCATTTTCTATTTATTTATTTAGAGGGCTCCTTATATTATCATCCATTCAAGATCAATCAAGATGCTAATTCCTTGATGTCTTGAAACTGAAACTCCTTTTGTTTACCCAGAGAAGTGGAACATCTAACTATAGATACATATGTACAACTGTTAAGAGGTAAATTGAGGAAAAGTAAAATGCGAAGTGTTTTATTTGAGCTAAGAGCAATTTTCGAGTGAGGCAGCTATAAAAGGGAGTTGATTCTGCCATGAGGGTGGAATGGGAAGGCTTTGTCCTCAAACATGGAAGTGAGCATCTGCTTTCTGTACACACACACACACACACACAGGCACACCGATTGTTTGGTTATACAACTGCCTATTTGGTATACCGTGCTGGAAAATCCCTGTGGATATAAGTTTGTTGGTGGCTTCTGATCTATTAACATCAGTTTTGAATTTTTGAAAGACAGGCATTTACAAGAAATAAACCAAGTTAAATTTTGCCTTATGTTTGCAAATCAAACACGGTTAAGGTCACTTATGAAGCCTAACTAGCTTTGTTTGCTCAGGGATTTTTCTAAGTTATTTAAATTTACTGTAACAGTATAAATATACACTCTGTGGCACAAAACAGCTTAGTGAAGTCTTTGAATATATGTGGTTATTTGTTTGAAAATGTACATGTTCAATGTGAAACACACACACACACACACACAGATGGATTAGAAGGCAATTGTGGAATGTATGCAAAAGAGTTTTTCTACTAGGTCTATATTTCTGAGTACATATGATTCTTCATTTTGTAGGAAAGGAGGGATGGGTGATGGGTGAGGTATAGCTCAGTGGTAGGATGCTCACCTAATATGAACAAGCCTTGGGGTTTGATCCCCAGAACCTCAAAATTAAAAAGGGAAAGAAAAAGAAAGGAGGGTGATGTAGTTCTGTGAAGCACTCCAGTGAGAACCACACATGGTTGCATTAGTTAAGTGGCCCTGGGTGTTGGGGTATCCACTAACTGTATGGTGAGAAGTGCGTCCACATTTCCCTGGAATCTCCTCCTGGGTTGAAAGCTCTCTTACTCCAGAATGAGTTTTCTTTCCCATAGTTTCTTTTCCCATAGGTGGTGTCACTGTGACATGGGGACAGTCCTGCCATGCACGGGTATCTGTGCTCCTTTGTGTGGCTCCCTCACCTGTTTCTCTTCCCTTGGCGTTACGGGTATACTAGCCTAATCTGGAAGGCACATCACATCTCACAGAAGCATCTAGGATCCATGATATCGCTGTTTCTTTTAATAAAAAAACATTTTATAAAAAAGCAAACTTTCCTTCCTAATAATAGATCTGTGCTGTCCATCGGATGCCTAAATCAGTTCAGATGGCGACACTGAACACCACCAACTGAGGCTATTTAAGGTCCCACAGTTCTGGAGAGGGGCAAGTCCAAGATGAGGGCGATGGGAGACGTGGTGTGCAGAGGGCCTGCTTTATAGTTCACAGGTGGCCACCCTCCTGATGGGTCCTCACAGAGCCAAAAGAGGGCAAGAGAAGTTTCTGGGTCCTTTTATGAGGGATCCCAATCCCATTCTTGAGTTTCCATCCTTATGACTTAATTATCCTCCCAAAGTTAAGATTTTACCATATGGATTTAGGGAGGATATAAATATCTGGCCCTTTGCACCAATTGCACTATGGCTACATTTAGTATACTTGTGTCCTATTTCTTCATTTTTATTTATTATTTCTGATGCTCAAAAAATTCTTTACAATATATTTTATACTTCCTATTACTCCCTTCATATTAAAAAATATCTATTTATCCATTTATATACTGAGCTGTAAAAATGATTAATTAATATGAGTTGAAGTATATGTATCATAAGATTTTAAGTAAGCCAATGACTTTGGTCAATATGATTTATTTGATTTTTTAATATTTATTTTTTTAGTTGTAGTTGGACACAATACCTTTATTTTATTTATTTATTTTTATGTGGTGCTGAGGATAGAAACCAGGGCTTTGCACATGCTAGCTGAGTGCTCTACCACTGAGCCACACCCCAGCCTGATTTATTTGATTTTTAAAAGCTGTTAGAAGTCTAAAATCATCTGTTGTAGAGAATTTGCTTATGACATTTGCTGTCTGAAAAAAATTCCACTTGTTTCCAGTTTAATGTGTGTAGCTAGCATGTATTTTATTTTAACATTATGTGAAATTATGAGGTCATTGAAACAGTAAGTAAAATTACTAGAAGGATTGCTTTTTGTATCAGTAAGATTAAAAAATTAAACTTTTTAGATATGTTATAGAAGGAGAGAGATCATTTCTTAATATGAACTGATTTAAATTGACAAGAGACCCTGGATGCAGGCAGGGCAGCAAAGATAAAGATGGTTCCACTGTCCCCTGTAGTTGACCTGCCTTCACTTAGCTCCAAAATAATAGGTGTTGCTGGAACCAGTCAGCCCCATCACCAGAGGTTGGAGAGCCATGTCACTGTCCACCACCACACTCAGGTGGTTCTATTTGGCAGACAGGGACACAGAGTGCCATTGCCTGTCATTGAGCCCAGCACCTGGAGGGAAGGTCGGTGAAAGGCAAGGATGAATTATAAACTTTGTAAACACTTGAAAACAATTTTTCAGACCACTGAATCAGTCCAGAGAGAGCAGTATTTACATGTTGATGTATCACGGGCAAAAGGAAAAATTAGCCACCTTTCTTTAATGAAAGGATTTCATTTATTTTGACCAGAGCACACAGGTGAAAAATATTACTCCTTCTAAGGAGTCACTTAATAAATTCTGATAATGTGCTTAAAGTAGCACCTTGAATTTAATGATCAGACATACATGCCCAAAGTCTTTACCCATGGGATTCAAAATGCAGTTTATAAGGTTCAGTCTTCAAAGGGAATATTTACTTGCTTCACTAAATCTAATAAAAATATTCTCAAAGAATCAGGAGATAGTTGTTGAAATTAAGTCAATAATAATTGTAGCCAGGTGTGGTGGCACATGCCTACAATCCCAGTGACTCAGGAGGCTGAGGCAGGAGAATCACAAGTTCAAGACCAGTTTTAGCAACCTAGCAAGGCCATAAGCAACTTAGTGAGAACCTGTCTCAAAATAAAAAAATAAAAATAAAAATAAAAGGATTGGGGATGTGGCTCAGTGGTGGTTTGATGGCCCTAAATTTAATCGCTGGTACAAAAAAAAAAAAAAGAAAAGTAAAGAAAAACTGTAAAAGTCTTGAATGGGAAAAAAGGTCATTAAGCACCCACTATAGTGCATCCATCAAGGTCAACCTGCTTTCACTGTTTGAGGGATTTCAGAATAGTTGAGCAAAACTGGTGGCAATGCAAAATGATTTTTTGTCCACAGAAATGCAAATTATTGTGCCTGTGAGATACAATAATTAGTTATTGCTGAAGTTGTATCTGTTTGTAAACTCATTTTGTCATTCCTTGTCAACCAGTATGCATGGTACTTGAAACTCTCCTTTGAACTGATTGGTTCATCTTACTGGTTTCCTTGTAACTAATGAGCTAAATAAAATCTTTTTTAAATTTATTTTTATTTTTAGTTGTCAATGGACCTTTCATTTTACTTATTTATATGTAATGCTGAGAATCGAACCCAGTGCCTCACACAAGCTAGGGAAGCACTCAACTACTGAGCCACAACCCCAGCTAAAATCTTTAACATATGTCCCTGTGTTCTCTGAATGAGAGCATTACAATTGCAGACACCATTGTACCTTCTTTTATTTAATATTTGATTTAAAATGCTTAGGAAGTCACTAGAGGTATACCTTACATGTAAGTACACCATTTTTATATATTTACATTTATATCCGTATTATTATATCATATTATTTTGAAATAATATGATAGCATGATAAATTATTTGATGACAACTTTAAGCACTAAGTATTTATAATCACTAGAGTTAGTCTATTATTTTCTTTCATTAAGTAATATGTCAAAGATATGTGCCAATAAATGGATTAAAAGTGAAATTAGCCTATTATGTGAATACTTCATTGGTGTTTCAAAATTAGGCAAAAATCTTAAGGAGTCAAATCTATTAACCTCTAGGTTATTAGGAATTTTTGTAATACATTTAACATTTTAGATGATGATCTTAGGAAGCCTGCTAATTATTAAAATGGTTCTTGCTCATTTTATTTCCTTGCCACAAATACTTTTTTTAAAAAAAAGTTAATATATTATTAGCATTTCAAATGTAGTGTGGTTCTTATATTTTAAAGATTAATGTTAATATTCCAGTTTTCCCTTTTAACCTTCAGTGATATGTGAAGCAGAAACAGAAATACTAAGAGTAATAAGGAAAAACTGTACTTTGAAACACACCAGATGACTAATGTCCTCAATGTAAACACAGGCCCTGTCTAAACACAATCTCTGGGTTCCTTTGATACTGTGCATCTCTGTGCCTTTTACCTTCTTTGAGTTCCTTTGCTACTGTTAAAACCATAGAAAAGTCAAATTAAGTGAAAGATGGTTGTCCCCAGACATGCAAATGAATTTGGTGGAAACCCAACTGACCTCCTTCCTCCTCCCCCCTAGTCCCACCCCAGGAAACAGACTAGTTTTATATTATACGTAAATTCATTGTCACTTTCTGCTTACATTATCTGTCATCCTCTGAATTATCCTTTGAATTTGTTATAACATCTGGTTCCTTCACTAACTAATGAGTTAAATAAAATCCTTGACATGTTCTTTTTATAGCTATGTAAAATCCTGACAGTGCCCTCTCTAAAAATATCTTTTGAAAAATGAAAGTAAATTTGGTGTAATTTTTTTAAGTTTATCATTTATCCTGCAAATAATTTCTTTTTTACTGTTAGGTTATAATTGGTCTTTGACCATAATTTATATCCAAGGAAATCATACACAGAATTTATGAACATTTTAATGAGAAATCTTAAATTAATGAAGTAAGGTTCTACAACAGAGATGCTTTTTTAAATATGTTTGCATGTGAAGATGATCTCTTGTCAACAACTAAATTGGAAGCACAATGTCACTCTCCCAAATCCATCAGCTAAAGTGGTGGGTGTGTGGGTGTGATGTAAGGACTTTGATTGTATTTAATTCTTGTTAGAGTGCAAACCAGAACTGGAGAAAACGCTTGCTCAGCACTTTGCCACATCTAGGAAACATGCAACATGTTAGCAATAATGTCTAACTACTAAAGGAAAAAATCTGAACAGACTTTGAAATGCACCAAAGAGGTGGCTGGGAATCTTTTCAATAAAAGAATTAAGCTGATTTTATAACTCTCTATTTTTGACTAGGTATTTTACAACCGTGTTGGGACAGAAACTGACTTGTGGAGAACAGAGAGCAATGCATGTGAGATCTATTCAGAGACACATACGCAGTTCAAGGAAGGAACACAGGGCTTTGCTGTCCTTTGGACACTGACCAGTTTTGCTAGATTTGCACTTATGTGCAATTTCATTTCAGGATTCCTTTTTCTGACTATACATGTGAAGCATTTGGAGTTCTTTTTTGAACTGGCTTTCCTGGTGTAAAACATAAATCACTGGCCACAGTGGCACATGCCTGTAATCCCGATGGCTGGGGAGGCTGAGGCAGGAGAATCACAAGTTCAAAGCCAGTCTCAGCAACACACAAACAAAAACTTCCTTAATGCCAAAAACTTTCACTTGCGCACCCTTTTCTTAGAACATTTCCTTTAGAAAACGTGTAAATTCTTCCTCTGCCTCTTTGATGTGTATGTAGATTTAGAAAAAAAATACTTAGTTTTAAAATAACTTTAGGAATCTTATTAAAAAAACTTATAAAAATTCGATTTAGATTTTTTGTAATTTGACAACCTAAGGACATTGGACATTTTTTTTCTTGGGGTCCTGGAGACATTTCTTTGACATGTAGATTTGTAGATGTCTGTGTGGGGGTTTAACCAGGGTGCTGGCCCCACCTTGTGACTTACCTGCTTGTCAAAGAGGGAAGGGCTGTAGTTTTCTTCTGGATAAAACAAGGAGTCTTTACAGAGGTCTCCCCATCTACCAGAGGAATTTAGTATGGGCTATTGTAGCAAAAGGCCCTGTTGGGTCCTCTTACTTGAATAGGAGTTATCTTTTCTTGGTAGGAAATTCTTTATTAGAGCATATTAATTATACTGAGTAGTGGGCATCACATTCTCCCATGAAGGTGACATGTTTTGGACATTCCCACACACCATCACCTCTCCTCCCACATCCTGTTCCTCTTCATTGATGGTTCCCTTCTACTTTTACATGGTCTTGTTTCTTGGATTTTTCTTTCTTTCTTTTCTTTTTTTTTCTTCCTGCATTGGGTATTGAACCCAGAGGAGCTTAACCACTGAGCCACATCCCAAGCCCTTTTTATTTTTTTTATTTTGGGACAGGGTTTCCCTAGGTTGCTGAGACTAGCCTCAAATTTGTGATCTTCCTGCCTCAGCCTCCAGAGCAGCTGAGATGATAGGCATGTGCCACTGAGCCTGGCTTATTTATTAGATTTTTTTTAACCTTGAGGACTTATGTGTAATGGGTGACATCTGGTTGGCTACAGAGATGGATGAGATTTCTTTCTCTTTTTTTATCGTCTTGATAGCAATCACTGAGATGGGCATCGAAGTCTGGTTTAATACTTATTCAATAATAAGATCATTTCATTATTTTCTCTCTTTGTGAAGAAGATTCACTAAACTGGCAGGTGATCTCATTTTTATTTCCTCAGAATGGGTTCTGTTACTAGTGAATGAGTTGATCTTTGACATATGTTTGTGTATTGTGGGGAATGCTCTTTGTGAGGAAACAGAAAATAGCTTTGCATTTTCAAAAGATGAAGAATACATATCCAATCTGAATACCTCTGTTTTATCTCCAGTAATTTTTCTGGGATCAGAGGGAGGGTAGATACAGATTCTAATATTTGTGCTTGCTGGATTATTCCAGAAGTATTGAAATAAGGCCCTACCTTCTAAATTCCTTCCTCATAGGTCTCAAAATCCGACTTTCATAAGCAATATTCAGCAGCAGTCAAGTGTGTCTCAGGCTGAAAGAAATCTGTTTGGGGCCTGATAATCACCTGGCCTTATGAAAAATGACCCTTTGCCCCTTCTTCTTGTTTAAACTCCCTTCCTGTTTTAAGAAAAGCCCTGAGGCCGATTTAGGCATGACAAGGATTCAGGACTCAGATCTTGTCCTAAATTTGCAAATCCAATCAGGAAAATTTAATAATCCCTGTAGTTACCAAACTTGCCCACACCACACAGCAGATCAGTGTCAAATCTACTGCTAGGTTTGTCTCCTGAGGATTTGAGCCCCTAACCCAGCAGGGAAAGCATCTGCCCAACAAAAACAGGTCCTGGGACAGAGATGGGAAAAAGGGGGCCCAATGGGGGGGGGGATAACCATTGTGCTAATAAAACCAGATTTCCTTCCTATTGTTGTTCCTTCTTTGAAGACTAAGGTTTCCACTTCACAAGGGGAAAATAGTGGAGGCTTAGGGACTTCTGTGATTTTTGAATTGCTGGGATTCTTCCCTGAACACAGGGTGTCTTGAAAATGGTTCAGCCTTCAGCAAAAGGGTAAGGACTCCTGGTATTTGCTGGCATCTTTCAGGACAAGGCAACAGTTATCAATTTGTCTGGTAGGTGAGTCGGCCATGAGCCAGTGGGTAGGGGAAGAACAACAGAAGGCAGTAAGAAACAGGGAAGACCTCAGACACATCACTAAGAAAACTCCATGAGTCCCCAAACTGAGGCCACAGGGAGCCTGACTGGGCAGGCAGCCTTCTGCAAAATGGCAGGGCTGGGGGACAAACTGTCCAGCCTTCGCCAACCCATACATAATTATAATCCCTTCAGGGAAGTCTAGCTTGAAGTCAGGGGGAACTTTCATCAAAGCAGATAAGCTCCAGAGAGATGGGCCTGGTGTTCCAGAACCTTCTCCAACCACAGTTAATTATAATCCCTTAATGGAACTCCCAGTTCCAGACCATGCCACCACCATCTCTTGTAATCAGGTGGCCAGGACCCTCCCTTGTCACCAAAACCATGTTATGACTCCTTGTGACCCTGACATCAAGTTCCCTTCTACTTAATTCACATAATTAACCACTTAAGGGGGTTCAAGAGAATAGAACAAAGACAAAAAAACTCAAACCCCTTAGAAATCCTCAGTTCTGTAAGGCCACTCCCTTCTCTTCAGAGACAGTCTGAGCCATTCAGCATCTGTGCTGTACACTTCTCTCTTATTCTCACTTTCCCAAATGGACTCCTGCATGTGATTCATCTGAGATCCTTCCTGAGATTGCAAGAACCCAGGGCTCAGAATCCCCATGGCTGCTTCAGTGGATCTCCTCCTCTGCTTCAAGTTACCTACTGTGTAGAGAATACCTCTCCCCATAGCAGAACAGGAGAGCAGGCAGAGGGAGGAGGAGAGATGGAGAAGGGAGGAAAGTAACGGAAAAGTGAACATCTCTGTGTGGTGTCTGCTTCACTAGGTCCCCTCAGCATTTCTACTGGATGGAGGCTGGGCACCTGTTTATCAGGAAATGGAGCTTAAGTATAGGACATATTTTTCTGATATATCAGGAGTAGATCTGCAGAAAAGTGCACTTCTTCCTTCCTTCCTTTTTTTTTTTTTGTTTTTTGGTACTGGGGATTGAACCAGGGGATCTTAACCACTGAGCCACATCCCCACATCCCCAGCCCTTTTTATATTTTATTTAGAGACAGGGCCTCACTAAGTTGCTGAGGCTGGCTTTGAATTTGCAATCCTCCTGCCTCAGCCTCCAGAGCCGCTGGGTTCTCCTTTCTTGTATATAATCATTTGGGGTTCAAGAATCACTACAGTAATGGCTACATGTCCCTCATATAAACGGTCTGGAAGATCCTCAAGGAAAATGGCCATCCTGTTCCTCCAAATAAGAGCATTAGGTGTCTCGTGATCTCAGGTATTGACTTAGTACACAATGATTCCCCCTCTGGTTGGTTGTAAGGTTTATGTGAACATGCATTACCTGCTGTGATGTTCCTCAATGACTGTCCTGGCTGGAAGAGGCTCAGTTTGAGTTTTCCATCCTTAAGAAAGAGGAGAAAACTTCCCGCACCATGCCACAGTTCACCAAACAGCAAACGTCCTTCTTTGTTCCATGTTCAAACTGGAATGTGACAGATATTTTGTCCTCCCCAGAGTTGCCTGGCAGAGCCAGATCACTCCTAGAGCTCAGAAAAGTGATGGGGATGGCCTGTGGTTGTGGACATGAGAAGGACACATTTCCCTATAAATAAAACAAAAGCTCATGTTTAGAGCTTCAGGGAGCTTCTGTCTAATGAAAGATAGACTTTTCACAGATTTACAAGGGCTTTTTTTTTTTCAATCCAGAATGTTATCAACTAATCTACTTGATAAAGCTTGAATCTATGTTATTTGTCTGATTTTCCAATGTAAGTATTATCATAATTGGAAAAACCTATCCTGATGACTTTGTGTGAGTGTGTGTGTGTGTGTGTGTGTGTGTGTGTGTGTGTGAAAATCTCCTCTTTTCTATTTCTCAGCATTAGCAAAGGTATCATCTAATTCAATAGGAGTTATTCTATGTCCGCCATTTTCCAGTCCTCTGATGGATGACAATGACCAGGACATTTCCATACTCTGACTGTTCTCCTGAACAACATTTGATCTTTCCTAAATAACATTCCTCAAAATATACTTTGTACCAATTTCAGTATTTTACTGATCTTCTCATTAATTAATGAGTCAATTACATTTTTGACATAAGGTTTTTCAACAATTACTTGCTTCATATTTGTTTAGCTTTTGGAAAATTATACTTTGACAGTATTCCAAATTTTTTTTTCCAGCTCAGGCAGTTACATAAAAAGTTTGCTTATAGTGTGTTTAGCATAAAGATATTAATTTTTATACTCAATCATGTCTCTGTTTTCTTGGGTAGCTTTTGAGTTTCCAGTTTGTTAGGAAAGTTTCATGCCCCCCACCAAGTTCTATGCATAATCACACAGACTTTCTTCCAAGAATTGCTATCATTGTTGTTAGTTTCTCATCTTCCTGAAATTTACATATTTTGGTATACTTTCTGCCAGGTTTACTTTCTGCCTTCTGGACACTGGTCTTTTCCAGAAGAATTTATGAGATAGTTCCTCCATTTTTCCACTGAGCTGAACCCTACAACTTGTTACTAACTTACAAGTAGACTGGGATCTTTCTGATGTCTTTGCTTTGTTCTACCAACTGGCCAAACCCGACCCAACACCATATTGATTCTTATGGGCTTTGGGCATGTTTTAATATCTGGCAAGTAAGGCGCCATCTTTATGTTGTTATTTATGTTTGTTTTTGTTTTTTATTTCAGATGGTGGAAGGAAGGAACAGTGGGTAGTTATTTACATGTATGAATTTCAGTTACAGAGAAAAAGCAATTTTTATTCTATTTGGAATTTTCTTTGAATAATTTTTATTAATATACTGTATATGATTTGGGGGCGGGGGGAAGCATTACTAAAGTAACATAGACAATCTAGTTTAGTGGTTCTCAAGCCTTGTTGAACTCGATGGCTGTTAAAAATCCACAACCGGACCAATTAAATCCCAGTCTCCTGGAGTGGATTGAGGTGAGAGTATCTTTTAGATCTCCTCTGGTGCCTCCAAGCTAAAGCCAAGTTTTAGAATTACTGATCCAAGGATTAAAGTCACTTTTAAGACTGAATCATATTTTTAAAAATTCTGTCTTAATGTACTTCAGAAACTAAAATTTTAAAATAATCTTCAATGTACATTAAAACTATATATATATATATATATATATATATATATATATATATATATATATATCAGAACATCCATTCTTGGCTTTTAAAAAAAATCTACTGAATGTGATAAATTTTATTGTAAAAAAAATTGCTATGATGAATTAAATATAAAAAAATGAACAGTAATAGACACTAACCCATAGTATAAATCTAACCATCAGACTATTATTAATTTTTTAATTTTTTTCGTCAGCTGCAAATGGTGGGGATCCAGTCTGACCTGACCACAGCCATCTTGAGTCATAACAATCATGGTCCCAGAGGAAGCTGGCCAGTTTTGTTCTGCATAGTTTTGCAGCAAACTACAAATAGATAAGACCATTAGAGTGGTAGGTGGAGCTTCAGAACCTGACCCTGGTGCAGGAATGAGCCCTGTTCTTTGGTATTAGCTTAAGAGAAGCCAGGAACATTCTGGTTTGCATGAAGTAATTTTTGTCCTAATCCATACATATGCCCCTCCTTCTGACCCAAATTGTGGAGATGCATTGGTTTTGCTGCCACCCAAGATGGAGCTTCTGTCCATAAGACCCCCAATAAAGAGCACTCTGTGCACTCCTGACTGTCTGCCTCTCCCTCTTCAGCCTACCGGGGCTGGGTTGTTCCAAACACTTGTCCTCATTGTTTAGGAGGGGTGGTTTGCACCCACACAGAAGAGAAGCTTCCTGCCACAGATGAGTGATGATTAGGTGAATGAGTCAATTATGACAATTGAATTTACCAAATTTTATATATATTATATATATATATATATATATATATTATATTTTTTTCCCTTTTAAATGTTGAAGCAACAGATTTTCTATTTTTATAAAGAACATCTGACATTGAAATAACTCTCAAAATGGAATTCTTATATCTACAGTTTTTTTATTCCCATGCATAATTTGGAAGGAATCTTCTTTTTGCTTGTTTCCATGTCAAACTGATACATTTCACCATCTACAACCAATGCAATTAATTGGTTAATAGTTTTCTTTAGAAGGATATTTAGGACTCCATAAGTGTCAGGATTATTGTGGTTCTCCTGATTGGTTATAATCAGATGATAATTATGCCAAGAAATCCATCAGTGAATAAGATCAGATTCAGGCCCATAAATTGCCAACCTCTACACTGGGTCCTATATTTTGTTATTACACAGTTAAGGTAATATGAAATTTGCATGGAAAACAATGTCTGAGTCCCTCCAATAGTTGTGGCTCCTTGTGACTCATTCTTAACTCATTCCCATTCACCTCAATGATAGTAGGTAGGGCAACAGTGCCAAAGATGTCAGGGCAGGGATGAAGGACTCTTCTTTACACCAGGGATTGGCAAATACATGATGGGTTGAAGTTCCGGAGGTGTTAGCTAGGCCTCTTGGTGTGGAGGCCCATTGTCCAGACACATCTTTGCATTAGGTTGGTTTCTGAGAATGCACCTCTGGCAAAGCTGGTGTCAGTAACCGAGAGTCTCCCTTCTCCTTTCTGTCCCAGAAATATTTAGTGTCTCAGTTTCTCCAAGGATGGGGACTTCAGGTAAAAGACTGTTCTTCCTTTATCTTTCACCTTGTCAAAGGTACCTGGAGCCTTCTTATCAGTGTTCCCTTCGTGTTTCGCTTTTCGAGCACCTTAATGTTTTCTTAGCCACCATTTATGTTTCCTTGGCATGGTTCACAGTAGGCTTCTAACTCTTCCTCCTCCTCCTCCTTCTTCTTCTCTTTTTTTCCCCTTAAGCTCCTTGGAAGATTCATGGGTCTCATGGCTATATTTTTCCCCCTTTCTACCTGCAAACCCAAGTGAATTATTCATTTTGTGACCTGTTGAACCAGAACCAAAGGTATTGTCAGATTTTGGTTCTAAAACCCATAAGCCAACTCCTTGCAGCCCATAAGAGGAAAGAAAACACTTTTTAAAACAATATCAGTCCCATGATGTGCTTCTAAGACTTGTCAAACTGAACATGAACTTGCCCTGTAACCCAAAACTTAGGTATTTTTAATTTTAAACATGGAAAGAAGTTTACTGATTTGGAAATATTTCCAGTTATTTAGGGATAGCTCCTTGGAGATTTTCATTGCAAAATAATTACTCCCCTGAGAATAATAATACCCAAAATATTTGAGACATACAAAGTCTGATCTCCATGCAAAAATAAGAAGTTACTTTACTTCATATTAACATGAAATAAGCATGTCCTGCAAGGCACATTTACTTTTTAGCTTTTTAATACATAATAAAAAACTTCTATCACATGGTCACTGTTTAAATAATAAGAGTTGAATATTTTAAGGGCAAAAGAAATATTTTAAGGGCACAAAACACTAAGACTTCATTTTCCTTCCCTTTCCTTTTAAGCTTCTTACCATAACAAGGACCTGTGGTTTGTGTTTCTTGGCTGATTAAACAATATCCACTCCATTATAATAAAGATTTTCTACACATCCATGAAAGTTTGTATGTGAGATTGTCAGGGACCCTGCAGATGTCGGGATTCCTCCAAAGCTGATCTTAGAAAAAAAATGACATAAATAGCATTGTTTAGTGATGTTTTGATTATCTGTTTAAAACAGTTACGGTTAACAGGTGCAAGCAATGGTGGTCACAAATCCATCTGTGTCAGATTATATTTCCACATTTGTTCATTTCAAATGAGGCCCCCCTATTCTAGGTGGCACTTTTTGATGGTGTTATTTCTAGCACCAGACTTTGTGCATTAACTTAAAGAAAAAGGTGGACAAATTTCCTCTGTGAAAGGCCACTTTGTGAATATTTTTTTGTTCTGTGGGTCACTTGGTACCTTCTGCACCACTCCATAGTGTAGTTTTAGCACCGAAGCAGCCACAGACAACATATTTTGGAAAAGGACACATGTTCCAATGAAACTTTTTAAAACTACAAAATGGCTCTTTTAAAATAAGACCAGATTCAGGCCCATAAATTGCCAACCTCTACACTGGGTCCTATATTTTGTTATTACACAGTTAAGGTAATAAAATCATGGATGATCTGGTATAGACCAGGGTCTCTGAAGATATTATGTGCCAAAACCATGGATATCAGACACTCATCACAGCTTTCCTGGTTTGCTCTGATTCTTCATGTGCTCAAAAGTAGCTCAAAACTATCCTTGAGGAACAGGCAGAATAGATGTTATTGAAAAGTTAGATACATACTGGCTATGTATTGCAAAAGATGTTATGTCCTCAAAGAAGTTAAGAAACTGTTTATAGGGCTGGGGTTGTGGCTCTGTGGTTGAGCACGTGGCTCTGTGGTTGAGCACGTGCCTCACATATGGGTTTGATCCTCAGCACCATATAAAAATAAACAAATAGAATAAAGGCATTCTATCCATCTACAACTACAATTTTTTTTTAAAATTATGCAATTTGTGATAACCTCAAAGTTAAGATCCAGGTAACTAGATTCTCCCCTTGCATGGAAATGACGAGTGTGTTTGTCCAACGTGAAGTTGACATGAGTGCTGAGGACCTCAATGAGGACGGAGTGCCAGTGCTGGTCATCCAGCAGGCTGCCCAGGGTGAGGTTCACGTGGGCACCAGCAGGCTGCAGCTTGGCATTGCCTGAAAGGAGAAAGCACAGCAGGCTGGGGTGGTTCTGTTAAAAAACATGGATTCCCTTTGCTGCATCAGCACTACAACTTATGTCCACCCTTCCATCCCACGTAGCTATCATCCATCTTTCTCTTCATCTGAGCACAATGATATCTTGATATCTTTTGTGATTTCTTTTGTATTCATTTTTATACTTTGTTGAAATTGCCTTTTTTTTAGTGATTTGTTTTTTATGACTTTTCATGACATCCTCATTTACCTTGCAAGTATTTTCTTTGCTAGAACATCACTATCGGCACCAGCTCATAATTTCACAACAGCCTATTCTTATCTGTATGATTATGTATAATGACAATATGTGATATATTATATGTATAATGCATTTATAATGGCCTTCTTACACAGTTGTCAAAAAAGTGCTGTTTGCGTAAATCATACTGGAGATGTGTACAGGCTGGATGCATTTGCTAGCAATGTCCCTCAGTTCTCATTCACACTTTCCCATGACAATTCCACTTTTCACTTATTATCCCAGGGTAACTATCAGTAATGTGTCCCTGAACTCTCAAAGGTGTTTGGTTTCACTGATAAATCATATTGTCTCTTTCCTTAACTGTGAAAATTAAGTACCAGTGGATGTATTTCCAACTAGCCAGATTTTTATTTTAATCACTGGCATGAAAGAACAAATGCCTTTTACCTGAATTAAGAGAAAAGACAAGTTTTCCCTTAATTAATTGCAGAGATACGTGATTTCCATGTTGTCCTTCTCTGTGGAGTAGAATCCCATTGTTCTGCATGGTTTTAAATTTCAAAGAAATAACATCTCTTATCGGTCTTATGGGCTTTTTATCCAATCTGTATAGCAGGGCTCCTAGTCCATCAAAATAAACCACCTGAGATCCTGGGAAAGAGGATATGACAAAGTAATTCTAACTGTAATACATTGTACATTGCACCTGAAAATGGATAGGCCAATACACCTCAATACATGCAAACACACAGGTTACATTTCTAGTTGCTCATTGAGGAAAACACTGATAACAATGTATTCTTGATTGGTGTCACAAGTTGATATACCTAATACTCACTGGTAGGCTTTTTCATTTTCCAAATTGATCATTGAAAAACACATTTATTAATATATTCTCATTGACTTCTGTCTTTATACTGGTTTATTTCTTCTCATTCTATTTGATTTTTAAAAAATCAGGAAATGTTATATTTCTACCAAATGAGTTGTCTGTTTTAAGATCATTCTTCTTTTAAGAATCAGTGTCACTCAGTTTAAATGATTTATTCATTCCCAGTAACTTTGACTTCTCTTGATTCTTATACATGTACACACATTAGTGAAGATTTTGTTTGTTTGTAAAAGACACACACACACACACACACACAGCTGGTTCTGTTTCTCTGGAGGACTTTAACTAATAAAGGCATACATTTTTTATTTCGATGCTTTGTTGAGAGAGCATGACTTCAATAACACTATTTTGGGCCTTCCAGAGAAGCCTGCCAGAACTACAGTTCTGCCGTTTCTTCTCAGCTTTCTAACGTGGCCTTACAATATCAACTATAAAGGTCATGATCATTCAGTTAATCAAAAAACAAGTGTGTCTTATCTATAATACAAAAGAACATCTGTCAAAATCAACTGAAGATGGAACAACAGACATACAAAAACATTTAACATTACCCAGAAAAATCTCTTGTGTTTTTTCAAAGTAAAAGGAAGAAAAAGAAAGCAGTTATCTTCAGAAAAATATATGTTTCTAATAAACAAAGGTGCACAAAACATGTGAAGCCATCAGAAGCCAACCAGCCCAATCATTCAAGCTGAGATAGATTGTTTATCGTATTTAATTTCACAAAAAAATATTTCTGCAAGTCTTTTGTGTGGTTATCCCTTTTCTTTAGGTTACGTAAAAATATATAAAAAAATGTGCCTCAAAAAATCATCCATTTTGTGCAGCTTAATATTTGAAAGTTTACAAGTCTGATTTTCTCACATGGGGTTAATGTATGCAGGAGAAATTATTGTATTAAGTGCTACTTTACACACACACACACACACACACACACATTCTGTGCAAAATATATGTAAACCAATTATTCCTTGTTATAGAACTAATTTTATGTGCACAATTAAAAGCAAAACTGTCAAATCCAAATGAAGCCATATACAGTTAGGAGATGGCAATTAATTAAGGAAAGCTTTCGAAAGACAGCAAAGACTTCACATTTTGCTGTTCCCATCACCTCTGTGTCTTTATGTGTTGCTCAAAGATAATGCTAATATTTGGGCTTTTATACTTTGTAGTTGTCTAACACAGTGTTCTGCTCCTGAAGAGGTCTTGCATGGGTGATTTCGATCTGGTTTTGAGTTTTGCTTTTCCTTATTCCCCATGTGACTATTCTAGACCACAGCAGGATTGATTTTCTAAGAAAAACGAAGGAGATTTCCTGAAATGTTTTTCTCAGGCAAATGGAAAAGCATAAGTGTTAGAAGACTTGTTTCAAGACCAGTTTCAAGGTGATAACCTTGAAACACTAGTCCATTAGGTAATGCCTTGACTTCCTGTCAAATGTGACTGTGCTGCTTCAATCTAGAAATTTAACTACATGCTTTTAACTCAGTATGGGGACTTTTGAATGAAATAAGTTAATATAATAAAAAAAATCCAAGTTAAAAAAATAGTCAACTCTGACTTGTGAAGTCAATACATGAAAAAAATGAAACTAAATAAAAGCACATGTTTTCGATAAAGAACATTTAGCTCAAAAATTAAGCAGCAATTTTAATTTTTGAAAATTGGTTGCTGGTGAGGGAGATCTCCACAAGGTCTCTCTCAGGAGTGATCTGCCCATCGGGGAAGCAAGCCTTTCAGCTTTCAGGACTTGGTGCTTGCAGGTAGTCTAAAAGTCAACCTTTTCCCCATCTGCCACATTTTTAGCAATTTAAGACTCTTGTAAGAGCAAATAAATATTGTATAGCCCTAGTCAATACAAGTGAACCTCTATAATATATATTTGAATAAAAACAAAAAATAATAAAAATTCAGTATCACATTTATTTATAAACTTTCATAATAACCTTTAAGAGAAAAAAATTATTGGTACAAAATTCAATTATATGAATAGGAAATGCAGAGGGACACTGGAAAATTAGAAAACCAAACTTCTTCAAGTTTTTCTGCCATCCAAAATGACTGGAGACAACTTAGTTCTTGGCTTAAAAGAGGAAGTGCTTGTCTAATTTGGTATGAACTTGGTTTATAATTGTTCAACTTACCAATTGAGATTATAGTTTTGATTACTGGATTTCTGTGGTTATTAACAACACAGATACACCACCATTAGATAGAGCTATATTTTCCAGTATGGAGGTTAATTTGTCTTATATATTAAGACTCTGTTCTAGTCCCTTTACCAGCTCTTTTCTTTCCCTTTTAGGGACATTTCATAATATAGAGTACTAGTTCAGAGGAAGGACAAAGGAGTTAAAGTGTGAATCTTAGTTCCATCCTACACAGGTTGCACACCTTCTCTGAGCTCAGTTTCCTCATCTGTGACGTGAGACTGAAAACAGGCCTTCCCTCACAAGACTGTTGTGAGAATCCGACGCATTAACATCCATGGAGTTTCACAAAAGTGCTTAGCACACAGAAGGCCCATAGTGGATAAGTGCTTATGATTTCTAGAGCTCTGGGCAGAGAGAAAAAAAAGGTGGAAATTAGTTTTCAACAGCACACAGAGGACTTACAGGAAAACCAGCAGCTTAAAATGATAACAAATTTCATTTCTGAAAGATGCAAGAAATCTTCAACTTTCAAGTCTCATGGTTGGATCCCACCCGGCAAGGAGAGAGATATTTACAACCATCCCACACCCAAGCTGCCTCCTTCTCTGCCAGCCAGACTCTTCCTGAGCCTGACTCATTTCAATTGCTGGTGACCTAAATCTTACTGGGAAGTATGTCTATCTATTCATTTTAGAGGCAAGAGAGAGTGTAGAAGTGACACTTGAAGATGATTGGTACCATTACATCATCACGGCACTTCCCAGAAAGGAATATTGGAAAAGAGCCAAAGACAGATGCATTCAGAGGCTCTCAAAGATTAATTCCTGAAAGACTAAGAACTTATTGTCACAGACAGTATTCACCTGTCTGGGAGGAATTTGGTAAAATCTATGTCCCCATTCAGATACCTCAATGTGTGGTACAGCCCTTTGTCTAGCACATGTGGATGGCTGGGTCCAATCCCTAGAATCTGGAAAAGTGGCAGAGATAGAGAAACTGCACATGCTAATCAGAATCCATGAAAATTTATAGTGATAGTGAGCATTTTGCTATAAATAGAGTGTAACTGGGAAAAGACACTGCCTTAAAGCAACGTCATATCCCATAATAAAGTTCTTGAATCAAAACAGGGCAGTGGACATACACATGAAAATACCCAAACGTACCACCCTTATTAACATAAAGTGTCAACAGCGTACACAAAATCAATACATCTGAAAAATAATTCCTCAAAGACAAAAAGGACATTGTAGAGATTCACCTTCTGTAGGACATATTTTGAATTACTCAGTAGTGGTGAGATCTTATCCATCTGCATCTTGTTTCCTCAGTGACTCTTACCCAACAGCTCAAGTCTACAGAAGTTAATGGTGCCAAGAGATTCCACAAGATCTGCATGGCACACTGTGCTTCTTGGGACTGGTCACGGAGCTTTGATCTTTCCAATATTACTCTGAGGAGCTTGAGTAGCATCTCCTCATGAAGGAACATCAAGCTAATGGAAAATCCCCATCAAAGAGCATGTTCTGCTTTGAAGTCAGTAAACCTGAAGTTGTTTCAGAGTGATGGGAGGACAAGCTAATTTCAGAGCATCAAAGAGAAATTCCAAGTATCAGTCACTGTAGCCATTGCAACAGTGAACTCAGCTGGGTTCAAGGGAATACAGTGATGAAAGAAAATGACCAATGGGAGGGGAAGAAAAGAAAGATGGATGGCAAAACAACACCATTATACTTAATGTCCCATAGAAATGTAAACATTAGATTACAGAGTTAGGAAATTAATTGGCTTGCACAGGGGTTGAGTCACAGAATGTGAATAATAGCATTTCGTGACTTTAAATGCTTCATGGGTGGTAGATGAATATTATGTTTTAGAAAATTAACATTCTGCAAGGTCAAAGCCGGGATTAGCAAAGAATGGAGGTGGGTGTTTGTGTGCAAATGGTATCACACGGGGGTCCAACCTGACCAAACCTGAGATGCCAAAGATATTTCCATCCAGTCTATTCTTTGCATGTTCTCCAGGTCTACACAGGAATTATTTTTTATTATTGTCCCATTCTGACAATAATCTATGATGATATAAAGAAATAGAACAAGTATATCCTGGATTATCCAATAACGGCTAGATGATAAACTCTTGCCACACAATTTCATGGTCTGCTTTTCACGTCTGTGTTATATACTCACGTTAGTTCCATTCTTTTTACTTTGGTCTCCCACAGGCTAGACAAGTGCTCTGCCCTTAAACTGCATTCCCAACCCTTTTAATTTTCTATTTTGAGACAGGCTGACCTTGAACCTGTGACCTTCCTGCATCAGCTCCCAAGGAGTTAGAATTACAAGCCAGTCTTTTGACTTTGATTATAGTTAATAGATGAGAAAAAGAGGCTGACATAATGACATAATAGATGAGAAAAAGAGGCTGACATAATGCATATACATGTATCCCTACCAAGGAAGAAAAAGTGAAGCCTCAGTGTGCTGTACAGAGATTTCCCAGGGAGGCCAACAGAGAGAGGCAGAGTCAGAACTGAGACACGACTGAGCAGGCACTGTGCCTAAGAAACCGGAGCCCCCCATCCCCCCTGCATTCCTATACTGAGTGTCTGCATCAGAAGAACAGCTTCATCTGCCCCTGGTTTAGACTTTATTGACTTTATTCAATGGCTATTACATTGTAAGTACTCTGTTAAACTCTGGAAATCTAAATATTAATACATCTTGATTAAGGTCCACCTCTAAATTCAATTATAAAAAGTAAAAACTAAAGTCCACTCTGTCATGGGAAGATAAACACAAGATTTAAAAAAAAATCAGTTTGGCTTCACAGTTATTTAAAAATCAGAAGTCAAGTTCAGTTGGCAGTTTGGCTTTTGTGGCATCTCATGCAGATGTGGATTTCTTCCAGCAACCAAGGCTACTTACTGTATGCACACCCATACACCTCGACCAACATCCCAATCCTGCCCTTGGGGTTCCAGGCTAAAGGCAGGAAGCGCAGGAACCTGGCTTTGAAGGGGGGCTGGAGCCGGTAGTGCACCACGCTGTCCGCGTTTGTGTTTCCTGAAAATCCCTGCGAGAAATCAGAGAAAGATCCAGGTCAGGGCAGAGAACCACATTCCCTTGGCCTCCGCTCCAAGGATGGCAGAGCACATGCGCTCTGTTGCTGTGGAAAAGCCCTCTTTCAAGAATGTCTGCTAACGTTTAGCCCAGATACGACGCCCTCTCCCGGGTCTCTCCATCAGTCACCATTGTCCAAGTTTCCTGTATTTATGGGACAGTGGAAATTTCATCAGCACCTTGAACATGTCCATAAACACAGTAGCTTCCATCAAATTTGCTTTTCTGAATTTTTTATCTCCTCCTCTAATCTCCAGGAAATAAAGATTCTCCCATCAACCACATCACCCAGGGTGGTAAAACACCTGGGTGATGAACGTCCAATGCTACAGAAGAATGGACGTGAATGGGACATGAGGGTGGGGAAGGGACCTAGCATGGATCTGGCCCCACCCCCTTAGGTTCCAGACAGGAGATGGCTGGAGGTCAGTGGCTACCACCTAGGGTGGGAGGGCTCTCATCCTAGGGGTTTTACTTCAGGTGCAGAGTTCATCCCATGTCACCTGGCTGTCTCCACATCAGTGCAGGTCTTCTTTCCTACTCTACTTCAAAACTCAGATTTCCTGTGGCCAGAGTTCTGGGGGTATCCAGGAACCCCCCCCCCCCAACCTTATCTGCCTAGGGCAAAGGACAGTGCTTCTGCCTAGTGTCACCACCTGATCATCATCATTAAAGACCAGAGAGAGAGCAAAGAAGATTATGTAAAGTACTTTTTGTCTCGTTTCCAGCTGTGTATGGGGGAGAGCAGGTGAAGGAGGTTGGATCACTACCATGTACAATTAGGACACGTTAATAAAAAATCAAAACTAATAAAAATGTTCGGGAACAAGGGGAAGACTGATGTTCCCGCACATACACATTTATTTGAGATCACTTACCAATGACCAGTTCAATCAATAAGGTAAAAACAGTGCTGATAACCACTCACATGGAAGTATAAACTTAGAAAAATTAATATTTTCACTTCTTATACAATTTTCTGCTGTGTATAACTCCCTTTACCAGGGTGTTCAAACATAGCATGTGGGTTTTATATGAAAAAGTGCAGGGGTGGGTGGAGATGAGGGATTCATGAAGAACCCGCTTCCTAATGAATAAAGGTTTAAATCAGAACTTTTCAACTTTTTAGCTGCAGCCAAAGCTGTATTAGAGAGAAATTCAAAGACAGAGAGACTCTTTCACTTAATAATCATGAAATTAGGGAGTAAAACATCTGCTTGCCGAGACTCTAACAGTAGAATGGATTTTTCCTGACATGCCTGGGGTATGCAGTTACACTCAATGTTTGGAGCTGGCCCATTACTTCAACCAACTGTCAGGGAAGTTATCTGGGCTGGGGCTGGAGCTCAGTGGTAGAGCACTTGCCTAGCACATGTGAGGTGCTTGGTTTGATCCTCAGCACCACATAAAAATTAAATAAATAAAGGTATTATGTCCATCTACACCTAAAACAATTTTTTTAAAAGGATGTTATCTGCCCAATTATTTTGCTTTGTTAAAGAATTTGCCAGCTTAACAATACAAATGGAATTAGAATCAATCTGCAAAGTCCCAGACCCCCTGAGGGCTTCCCTTGGTATAAATAAATAGAAATTGAACCACAGAACAGCCTTAGTGAGGGCGGTCAATTTCAATGCTAGTGTAAAGTCATATTATTCATATCTTTTTAGAATTGTAACCAGTTCCTTAAGATACCCACCAAATAAAGTCGTTCTTTAAAGATGCAGAAATTAAAAAGAGAGGGATGATCTACATGAGTATTTCACTCCTGTAACATTTAGGGCTCATTCTCGAAATCACCTTCTATTTTACAATAAAATACTGTGTCTTTAAAAATGTAAGGTAGTCTTTTATTCATTAAATTCCAAATTTGCCTTGAGAGTTTCCATAAGAGACGTGAATTTATAGGCAAGCAAAAACAGAAGCACGTTAGTCATAAAGAATAAAGAGCTCTTCCTGCCTGGTTTTGTTTCATAGAAAACAAAGGTTCTAGAAGCAGAGAGCCAGGCATTCTCTGTGGAAATATACAGCCCTCAGCAACTCTCCAGAGCCTTAAATCTTCATTTAGAGACAAATAAGAGACACAGCACTACTGAGAGGGGACGGTTAGCAAACGACTTTTAGAATCCACAGTCCTTCATATTCTCTTCTGTCCTTGCTCAGGCAACTGACCTTGATGGAAGGCACCATAATTTCTTTTGAAAGTGAAAAAATAATGTCTACCTGAAAATCGTGGACATGATTAAACCCATTAACGTATGTAAAGGATTTGTCAGATTATAGACTATTCTCTCCACAGAATTCCCCACCACTCGTATGTATGTGTTACAGCTTTGGGGGGACTTCTGAGAAACTGAGACAGTGCAAAGACCCCCTTCAAACCCTGATTCTTGTAATCAAGTCAGAAGGATTTCAGACACGTCACTCAGAGGTACAGGAATGAGTGTATTGAAGGGACAGGAAAGGCGAAGGGGACACTCTGAAGGGAGAGAATATGTCCTCTCGGAGTGGACAGGGATAGTGTCTCTTCTGTACTCTGGTTTTATGGGAGATCCCAGAGAAGTTTCCAGAAAGTCCCACCCAGACCCACCTCTTGACGTTTGACTGACAGCAAAATGACTTCAGATTTGAAAGTACCAACAGACACGACAAATCTAGGTCACCTTGGCCTATGCTGACCAGTTCTAATTGTATTCTTAACCACATGTTCTTACAGATTCTATGGTTAGGAGGAACTATCCTTATCTTCCAGTTTCAGGTTATGGCCACAGAATTCTTCCCTTCAGGGTAACTTGGATTCCTCTTATCAACATCAATTTAGGCCTGCTTTTCTCCTGCAGATAACAGGGAGTTTGCTGAGGAATTGACATATCCTGTCCACATAGGCCAGGCAGGCTGCAGGTAAATTGCTTCTTGGAAAAGAAAGCATGTGAGGGTCAGCACGGTGGGCCCACTTATAGAATTATCCCCTTGACCTCCTGTTCCCACCATCCTCCTCTGTCTGGCCACTAATACTTTGGTTTGCTCTTCACATTCACATTGGCCAGATGTAACAATCTGGCTGGAGGGGCTACAACGCTCATGGGACCACCTGGCCTCCTACCTAATGTGGCTTCATGGACGACACTCTTGATGAAGGGTCACTATCATACGCCCAGCCTTCAGTAGACAAATGGGCGGCCAGTCTAAGATTCATCATCAACAGTAATTTTTAAGAAGCCTCTTAGAGATCTGTCATTCTGAAACAGTTCTGTCTTTAATACATTTTTATTAAATCTTTATTTTAAACGATGATTTTCAGAAGTGAACCTCAGAGACATTTGAGAGCAGGATTGAGTCTCCAGGAGGTACCACCAGTGCACCAAGCAATCCCACTATTTCTTCAGTCAGAACTCACAAAGCAACGTGTATGAAAGATACCAGTTTTTTGTTTTCCCAACACTTGAAAGTACTAAATAAGGAGCTCAGTGCCTAGCATGTGTGATGTTAGAGTCTGTAAACAAGTCAGGATGGCACCTGGTATTTTGCCAGAGGAATGTTAGAGTTTGTAAACAAGTCTGGATGGTGCCTGGCAAAATGCCAGAGGGAGTGGTTTGAGAAGTAACAAAAGCGAGCCATTAAGTGTGGAGATTCCTTATTGGTTGACTGATGTATCTAGTTTATGCTAATTAAGATAAGCTGTGTGAAATGTATAAATAGCTCTGTTGTCCTACAATAAACGGCTCCTACTCCTGCTGTATCAACATACACAAGTTATTCGTCACCCCACCCCCACCCCCCCGGTTATTTTGCTGCAGCCGGACTGCGGCAGTGTGACACACTGGGTTAGATCCTTAACACTACATAAAAATAAATAAAATCAAGGCATTCTGTCCATCTACAACTACAAAAAAAATAATTTATAAAAAATGTGCTAAACAAGACTCTTATTTCAATATGCTGTTACTATCTTAGTTGTAACGGTTATGAGGCAGGACAGCACCCCTGGGTGAGAAGCACCCTGTACTCCTAGGTTATAATTCTCCTTGGATTGCTCAACTCAGCTGATATTGGACATGAGCTTCAGTCTCTGTGATCTCAACTTCTTTGTGAATAATATGGGAAATATAACAACTGCTCTGCCCAATTTATAGCTTGTTGAAAGTTTCTGAAAGTGCCTTAAAAATTCTAAGGAGCTATACAAATGAAAGATATAATTAACCTTCCCCATAAGGTATGTTAACAAGACTATTTGATTAAGATAGTTTGTAATTTATAAGTGTTATTAGGAAAAAAATTGTATTAATGCTAAGTGTAGAGCATTAGGAGTATAATTAACCCGGCATATGCCCTGAGAGCATTTTATGAAGCGATTAAATGGTGCTTCTACAGGTTATTAAAAAGTGAGTATATTATCTTTATCACCTTTCTATGAGTAGTATAATTACACCTGTGTAAAAAGTGAATTAGTAGAAAGCATGATGAAAGATAAAACAACATTTATGTAAATTTCAATATGTGTGAACGAAAGAATCGAGCCTTTTTTTTTTAGAAGAATACACAAAACACATTGGACTCAGGAAAGGTGAATCGTAGGAATGATGAATGAATGAAGAGATAACGGAGGCTGAGGAGGGCCACCTGACACAGACCAGAATAATTTTTACTGATGCAACATTGAAGAATATGACCAGTCAAACCCTTGGCACTCAAAGCCAAACACACACACACACACACACACACACACACACACACACACCACACACACGCATACATGCACAGGCTCCAGCATGTGGACCAAGTATCTGGATGGAGCGCTTTCAACCTTCTGCTGATACCTCCTGACCTTCTCTATTCTCCAGGAACCAGCTGTGGTTGAAGGAAGGGCTGCTGCAGGTATGGCCTGGGGCTGTCCCAGAGACTTGTCCCAGCTGACTGTGAAGCCATCACTCCAGCAGGGTGATTGACTTCTGTGACTGTCTGCTATATTGGATGTCCCCTCCAAAACTTGTGTTGAAATTTCATCGCTACAATAGCCATATTACCAAAAGTGGTATACAGGTTTAATGTAATTCCTATTAAAATCCTAATGACGTTCTTCACAGAAATAGAAAATGCACTCATGAAATTCATTTAGAAGAGTAAAAGGCCCAGAATAGTTAAAACAATCCTTAGCAAGAAAAGTGAAGCAGACCTTAAATTATACTACAGAGATATAGTAACCAAAACAGCATGGTATTGGCACCAAAACAGACATGAAGAGCAATGGAAAAGAATAGAAGACACAGAGATAATATAAATACAGTTATTTCATACTGGACAAAGGCACCATAAACACACATTGGAGAAAAGAGAGCCTCTTCAACAAATAGTGCTGGGAAAACTGGAAATCCTTATGTAGAAGAATGAAATTTAACCACTCTCTCTCATCCTGGACAAAAATCTACTCAGAGTAGATCCAGGACCTAGGCATTAGACTGGAGACCCTACATGTACTAGAAGAAAATGTAAGCCCAACTTTCCACAATGTCACTTAGGAACTGACTTTCTCAACAAGGCTCCTAAAGCATAAGAAGTAAAATCAAGAATCAATAGAGGGGATGGTATCAAACTAAAAAGTTTCTTCAAAGCAAAGGAAACATGCAAGAACATGAAGATAGATCCTACAGAATGGGAGAAAATCTTGACCACCTGCACATCAGATAGACATTAATCTCCAGGATATATAGAGAACTCAAAAGACTTAACACCAAAAATAAATAAATAGATAGTTAGCTAATCAATAAATGGGCAAAGGAACTGAATATAGACACTTTACAGAAGAAGAAATGCAAATGGTCAAAAAATATATGAAAAAATATTCAACATCTATAGAAATTAGAGAAATGCAAATTAAAACTACACTGAAATTCCATATCACTCCAGTCAGAATGTTAATTATAAAAATGCAAGTAATAGTAAGTGTTGGCAAGGATGTGGAGAGAATGGTACACTCATACATTGCTGGTGGGACTGCAAAATGGTGCAACCACTCTGGAAAGCAGTATGGAGATTCCTCAGAAAACTTGGAATGGAACCACCATTTGACCCAGTTATCCCACTCCTCAGTATATAGCCAAAGGATTTAAAATCAACATACTACAGTGACACAGCCACATCAACATTTATAGCAGCCCAATTCACAATAACTAAGCTATGGAACCAACCTAGGTGCCCTTCAACAGATAAATGGATAAAAAGAATGTGATACATATAAACAATGGAATATTACTAAGTCATAAAAAATGACTTTTGCAGGTAAAATGCTAAGTGAAATAAGCCAGTCCCAGAAAACCAAAAGCCAGATGTTCTCTCTGGGCATGGAGGGTGGAGAATAGAAGTTCATTGGATTAGACAAAAGGGAATGAAGGGAAGGTGGGGTGATGGGAATAGGAAAGACAGTAGAATGAATCAGACAGAACTTTTCTATGTTCACATATGAATAAGTTTTAAAAATTAAAAAGAATCTTTGTCATGCAACATTATTAACATTGTAACATTAAGTCATGGGAACTCTCAGAGGTGATTAAATAACAAGAGCTCCACCTTCACGTGAATTAATGCTCTTATTGTAGAAATTGGTTAGTTATCATGGGAATGAGTTTCTGATAAAAAGTATAACTTTGGTCCACTTTTTCTGTCTCCCAAGCTCACTTGCCTTTCCACAGTCTTATGTTGCAGCACAGGAGCACTATGTTCTTGAACTTGAACTCACATATACCTATATTGTTTATAAATTCCTCAGTCTGTGGTAGTCTGTCATAGCTACAGGAAACAGGCTAAGACACTGTTGAAGGCTTTTTAAGGTTTGGAATTTCCAGTAAGTGGAAAATTATAGGAGCCCCACAGATTGACCTGAGTCTGAGTTAAGTCCCAGCAGTTATTAGTTCTGTGACTGTGAACAAATTACTGGTGGCCCATGTGAATAGGATGAACATATGATAAATGATTAATCATTACCAAACGCTGCTTGTTACTGTCATTGTTACTATGCTAAATATTTCATCCTCTTCTTGTAACACTGTTCTCTGAAGCAGGGATCAGAGAATAACGTATATCCACACCCCCAACCCCACAACTCTCCATGAGCCTCTGCACACACCCTTAATTCTCAAATAGACTCATCTTCATCCATAGGTTGGCAGCTCCTCACTAGCAGATGATTTTAGGAAAGAATAGCATTTTATTTCATGTTAGTTTCAGAGGATTATAGGTAGTGATGTAGCCTGCAAAACTGCTTCTTATTTAAATTGGTACCTATAATTGGCTATGTGAGGAGTTATACTTAATTATTTTTTTCAATACTAGGGATTGAACCCAGGAGTACTCTACAATGTGCCAAGACCACACCCCCCCCAGCCCTTTTTATTTTTTACTGGGAGACTGGGTCTCATTAAGTTGCTGAGGCTGGCCTCCCACTTGCAATCTTCCTGCCTCAGCCTCTCAAATTGCTGGGATTACAGGTGTGCACCACTGCACCCAGCTGTAGTTAATTATTTTAAAGTAAGGGCTCTTGAATCATCATTTTCTGTTAATAATTTACTAGCCACTATAATACATTAGTGCTTATTAACATAAATAAAATAAGGAAAATGGGGCTTTCCTTGACTCTAGCACAAATTAATGGACTTAACCAGGAGCATGACGTGGTGTGGGTGGTGGTGCTGGATTTACATTGATTAGCTGTGAGATTCAGGATGAGTTACTTGAGGTGTCAGGTTTACATGGAGGGCACTGTACAAACTACTATAAAATCCAAAGCCTTTTCCTCTAGCCCTGAAAGACTCTGGTCTACACACTGGGTTTCTATTCAGGTATAGATAAGCTCAGTGATTATAGAGAAAATGAAAGAATAATCCCCAAAAGTATGAGTACCATATTTAAAATATATGTGTAGATAGATGGATATATTTAATTAGGTATAGACTCCTATTTGAAGACTGAGTCATGGAGAATGTTTGCATGATGCTTGATATTTGAACATGTGCTATGGTTTGGATATGAAGTGTCCCTGAAGGACTCACGGGTTAAAGATGTGGTCCCGGATGCAGCATGTTCAGAGGTGGGGCTTCTAGGAAATGACTGGATCATGAGGGCTCTGACCTCCTCAGTGGATTAATCCACTTGATGGATTCATGATTGAATGGATGATTGGGAGGCCGTGAGAACTGTGGAAGGTCCTTGCTGGAGGAGGTAGGTCACGGAACCTGCCCTGAAGTGGGTATTTTATATACACCGATACCTACATAGATAACACAGTTTAATAGGCTTTCTTACCGAGATGTTGCCATTGACTTTAAGTGATCCCACTAATTAATTAAATGTCTTTTCTGAAGGCAGGCAATTCATCTAACTGTCATTTGACTTGGCCCTGGGGGAACCCTGCTCTGTGACATTGATGGGAAGGGCCTCCTGCTCTCAGGTGTCCTATCGGACATCTAGAGCTGGCTTGTCATTAAAGTCCAGGCCATTCCCCTGGCACCATCTCTGACTTCTGGAGGCCTTCAGTGACCAGCCTGTACTGGCACATAGTGGACATTGCTGCAGAATCAGGGCCTATTCCAGGTCAATAAATGCCTTCTGGGTTGAGGGTTCGGGACAGGGCCCCCAAGACTCACACCCCTCTCTGACCTTCCTGGCTCTCGCCAGTGTTGAGCACATAGTTGGCACCTAGTAGATACTAGTGGGTTGACCTGGTTGTCAGAGGTCATCTCTCTAGACCAGGCCCTTGGTCTGCACATACAGGGGCATCTGCGGTCCTTGGCTGGAATGGGGTGCTCTCTGCATCTGCACCTCTGCCCTGGTCCCAGTCACGTTCTGCCGCTTGCTACCAACCACAGAGCAGTTACTTAACTGGACCGTTTTCACCCTTCGCATTGCCGAGGGTCCCAACTTGCCCAGATTAAGAATGAGCTGGGAATGACTATTACTAAATCAGTGGCCTAAGCAGTGTTTTAATTGCTACAGTTTAGGTCTTAAATGTCCCTGTAAAGGCCTGTGTGCTGGCTTGGTGGCCAGCCTGTGGGATTATTAGAAGCTAGTAGAACCCTTGGGGGCAGGGGCGGGGCACAGAGGAAGGAGGTGAGGCCCAGGGAGTGGCCTTGAAGAAGTGATGAGCCCATTCCCTCTCCCCTTTGCTTCTGGCTATCAAGAATTCAGCCCTACTAGTGTATGTTGTATTCTGATGCCTTTCCTATCCTCTACTATCCCCCCACCCTGGCAGTATGTAAAAAAGTGGATGTGTAACCGATGTGATTCTGCAATCTGTATACGGGGTACAAATGGGAGTTCATAAACCCGCTTGAATCAAATGTATGAAATATGATATGTCAAGAGCTTTCTAATGTTTTGAACAACTACTACTAATAATAATAATAAAAGAATTCAGCCCTTTTTGTGCTCCACACTCCTGCCTCGGTGTCCAGTGCTGTCACACACCCCAGCACAGCAGGGCCAGGTGACCACAGCCCAAGACCTCTGAAACTCTGAGCCAAAATAAGCCTTTCCTCCTTTTCCTCATTTTTCTCAGCTAGTTTGTCACAGTGATGCGAAGCTAACACAGTTCTTCAGATCACTTGTTTATCATGTTTAAGGGTCAGTACTGGCCATCGGATAGATGGATCCATTTTGTCCATCTTAAGGGAAAACAGATCAACACACTTTGTTAAACTGGATCATCCACGTGACCTTCTCTCTGTGCATTGGATATGCCACTGAAATGGCCGTGATCCAGAAGCTATTGTGAAAAATAGTCCACAGTCCTCATAGTTTAAGAAGAGCTGTGACAATAGCTCAGGGAGAGAGGTGCCTGGATAGAAGCAGTGACTCTGAGGCCCGCCGATGCCCGAAGGGGAAACTTCAAGCAGGATAAAGCTCGCCATCTCTGACTTCAATTTGTACCTGTCTCCTTTATTACCTTAAACTGTGGGTCATGTCCCTGCTCCGCTCTGCACATAGACATGCCAATCATCTAAGAGGTGTTCATCTACAAACTAGTAACACAAGGTCCATTAGCCCTTCATTGACCTAACCTATAATGCCCCCTTGAAGACTGAGGCAAGATTTGCAGCCACCTGTTTCAGCCCCTGGAGTGCAGCCCCAAGTCATGTCCCCTTCCCAGGATCACAGGTCCCACAGAAAAACACCCTGAGCAGCAGGTGGGACTTGCCCCCTCAGGTGGTAAGGACCTCTGCAGAGCCAGCTCCTCCCAGAACCAGTCCTGAGAGTTGTCAACAGACCTCAGTCTGACCAAGGCTGCTTAGTGAGGCAGACCTCTGGCCTCTGCCTGTCCTTCCTCTATTGAAACCCAAAGCTCCTGTCAGCACCTGAAGACAGGCCTGAGATGCTGGGTCTGCCTTGGCCTTCCCAATAGGGTCATGGTGCCTGAAGTTCTTTTCCTGCTTTTCACCATGACCTTTGCTGCTTGGTTTTTAAGGTGAGTGGCCAGACCAGGTTTGGGGGGATCTCTGGAGTCAGGCCTCTGCTGTAGCAAGCTGCCAGGGAAGAAAGCCCACCCTCCCAGCATCCGCCTGTTGCAGTCGGCTGATCTCCACCCTGGGAAGAGAAGGGTGAGCCACCTGGGGCGGAATCCACCTTGGTTTCAGGGATTTCTGTTTCCTCCCCCTCTGTGCCTGCATCAGCTGATTTTCCATTCTGTGAGGCAGAGAAATGAACTCCTGGAGCCCAGGGCCCTGGATTCTGATGTCTTCTCCTTGACAATGCCCCTGGGCCTTGCCCTTCCTTTCCTTGTTTTCTGGGGCTCAGTGGAGCCAGTTCTTTTGAACCTACTTGGGCTTCTGCCATTTTATCTGGCTGGGAAGTTTGGAATCTGTAATTCTGTGGTACCAATTAGGAGGGAAGGGACTAAGGTCGGTCCAGAAAGGAGGTTGATTGGGGGAGATCTGTTGTATTTGGTTAAGAATGGCAAGTGCTAATTTTGTCTCAATGCTAGGGAAATTTCTTCACTATCTGGGTTTTTTGTTTTGTATTTTTTTTTTTTTACTTTTTTAACAGTTATAAACCTAAGACTAAGAAAAAGATGATTTTCCCCATGCAGTACGGCTGGCCTTTGTATCTGAAAGTGCACTTGGATTCAAAGTTACTGTACTCCCTTTCTTGTCTGGCTCTTGGTCTGTGATATTTGGGTAACTGGGAAATCCTTTGTTTCAGAACACTTGTCACATTTGCTCACAGCACTGAGTCTCTCTCTCCTGATGCTCCTCCACTAGGTAAATTTGCTTTTTTTTTCTTTCTTTTGTCTCCTCTTGGTCATCCTAACCTGGTCCCTTTTAAGGCAGAGGTTCTATGAACACCTGATCATAAAGGTCTAACAAAAGAGGCACTTCCACTAAAATGAGAAAGGAGTTAAGAGAAGGAGAAGGGTTTGGAGAAAACCCCATCTTGTATGGCAGCTGGTTCTGAGTCTAATAATCCTGGTCCAGATTCAGTGCCTCTGGGTGAATCTCCCACCCACAAATTCCTTTAAAAAAAAGAGAAAGAAATAAAGAAACTGCAGCCATTTCTTTCTTTCTTCCTTTCTTTCTTTCTTTCTTTTTCTTCTTTTTTTGCAAGAACAACTCCTTTTTTGTGCTCGTGGTTATTCTGTTGAATTCACTGAGGAGGGAGGGTCTGCGTGCTTAAATTCATATATTTTTGTTCTGTTTGGTTTTGTGTAAATGGAGGCTTTTGGCCCTCAGTCTGTTCTGCTGTCTTACTCAGAAACTGGTTATTCAAGGGTTAAGTCTCACCCAGTCTGGAAAAACAAGAGGGTTAGGAAAGGGTTAACTCTCCAACTCACACAGGGCTGAAGAAAAAGGGAGAGGAATGAAAGAAAGCCTTTGAAAACCAGTCTATTGCCATAGAAAACGGCTTAATCCAAGGTTTATGTAAAACTTGCAAATAAGCATCTTAACATTTACAAAAATACACTATATTGGGGTCTATTAAATGTGGGTTTTTTGTAAGTTTTTCAGATTTAGAAAACATTTTGAAATTGTTTTCTTCCTGAGCCTTCTCTACATAGAGGACCACTAAGAGCTAATTCTAATTGACATTGAAAAACATACTAAAACTTGAGGCTGTGTTCTGATTTAAAAAAAAAAAGTATAAAAAGCATGAACTATTTTGCCTTATTAAAAAAGAAGCAATTTGCCTAAATTTAAAAGTTTCATAAGGATTATTTCTAATTGTAAACTAAAGATAAAATAAGGCCAAAAAAGAATCAATAAGTAGGAAAAAGACATATAAAAATGTTATGAGTGTGAGGACATATTTGGGGGGAAGTTTTGGGATTAAAAAGAAAAGATTTTGATTGGCAAAATAAGATTTTTTTTGTCCTAAGGTCACAAATGAACAAGAAAGCTTGAACAAAAACTAAGCATATGAACAAGTTGTAAAATGTCTAAACCAGTCCCAGAAGATTTGTGAAGGACCACATTAGGAAATTCATGTATGATTAAGTTGGCTGTAACTGAAAAAGTTATTTGAAGCGCTTTTCTGAGGTCCAAGTTTAATACACTGATGTCAAACCAAAATGGAATCCTCCACATTTGAGACAGCAGGTTTTCTGCTCTTAGTCACATTTACCAAGAACTGGCTGGAAGAACAAAGGTTTTGTGCTCTATCAAAAGAATCTCTGTGTTTGCTGTCTTTGTGAGGCTTTTGTTATTTAGGGAATAGAGTCGTAGCAGAGTCAGGGTTTATTTAAGTGTCATTTTATTTTATAAATGACCACTTTATAAACAACTATTATTTGGGGCCACTTACTATGTATGTGGTACCCTAGATAGCTGTGAGTAGAGATGTGTATGCATCTAAGGGCTAACTATGCCATATGTCTGAACTTTATCTGAATATTATACAAAAATGTGTCAGGTTAAAGGTGTACCAGATAATACATGAAGGTAAGCAGTTAGTTTTCTCTTTTACATAATATGCCTTGTAGCTGGACCTAAATATGAGCAGTGGTCAATGAAATTCGACATTTCTGTCATATGTCTTCAATACCATCCAGATTAAAAAGACTCCCTGCCACTTACACCCTGGTTTACATCTATTTGCTTTGATGAAGTGTTTTATTATTGTGTATATGAGATATACCTGTACATCACCAGGTCAGTCGCATTACTTCCTAAACTTGTTCAGAGTTTTATCTCCATCAATCATATTACCTATATAGACCTATTGAAGACAGACACATAAAGTCATCCTACTGAGCCATGGTTTGTAAATTTTGCTCAAAAGTAGAGACTAAATTAATATATATAGGTCTTCTGTGTGTCTGTGATGTTCATTATTACTGACTTGTTTGTGTGTTCAATGTATTTATGTTCCCCAACTAGACTGCTCTAAAATGCAAACCTGAAGAGAACATTTTCCAAGCTGTATCCTCCAAACAGACATTGTTCATAGTCACAACAGCCTTCTCCAGCCTTATACTTGTGTATCCCTAATTGTATTATGACCATCATCTTTGAGCAAAGATAATTGTTCGGGCCTGAACACCGCACTTGGAACCGTGCCCAACAGACAATTAAAAAGAGTGGATGTTGGTCACTCAGGCGATGCATCTTTAAGCAAGTACATCCTAGTTAAGAGACCACAACCACTTTATTTTTAAGACTTTATGACATTTATTCCTAAGACAAACTGGAATGGTCACTGTTACTTTTAACTGTTGCTTGTTAACATTTTGCATAAGTACTACTTCTAACAGAATAATCCAATTTTGAAAAAATAGCCATTGCCTATAGGACAGATAGAAATGGCAATGAATCTTTATACTACCATGTTCCTAAAAGTAACTCCTGAGGGATCCTGACTGGCCTTACCAGTAAAAAGAAAAAAAAAGGTTATTTTGAGCCAACACAGGGCTAACGGCTTGGTCTTGAACACCCAGCAGGGAAATTTAACCAGAGGCAAATGTGCTATTTTGGAGGTAAAAGAAAAGCCAAACTCATGGAGACATTGAGCAAAAGGGCTCCCACTTGTATATACTTTATTAAATGGAACATCGTCGGACTTTGGCCCATCTTGTATTCTGCTTTACAATTCACTTCTAGACTTAAGCATCTGGCTGTTTTCACTTATATACTTGAGCCATTGTTTAGAGACCCTGGTTGTCCCCATTCCGTACTGGTTCACCATGTGGCTAAGACACCCATAGACTCAGATGGCTGATCCCCTATCAAGGAGTGGACAAGGCAAGGTTTGGGGGAAAAAGCTATAACAGGGACTCAGGACACCCATGCTGGAAGCAGTGGCTCTTGGGCCTGCAGATGCCCTTGGGGAACTTCAAGCAGGATAAAGCTCACCATCTCTGACTTCATTTTGTACCTGTCTCCTTTATTACCTTAAACTGTGGGTCACATCCCTGCTCCACTCTGCACAGACGCACGCAATCTTCTAAGAGGTGTTCATCTACAAATGAGTGACACAAGGTCTATTAGCCCAAGGTTGACCTAACCTATCGTGTCCCTCTTGAAGACTCAGGCAAGATTTGAACCAGCACTGACAGTGGTCAACAGACCTCAGTCCGACCAAGGCTGCTCAGTGAGGCAGACCTCTGGCCTCTGCCTGTCCTTCCTCTATTGAAACCCAAAGCTTCTGTTAGCATCTGAAGACAGGCCTGAGGTGCTGGGTCTGTCTTGGCCTTCCCAATAGGGTCATGATGCCTGAAGTTCTTTTCTTGCTTTTCACCATCATCTTTTCTTGGGTTGTTTTTGTTTGTTTGTTTTGTTTTGTTTTGTTTTTGTACCAGGGATTGAACTCAGGGATACTCGGTCACTGAGCCCCAGCCCCAGGCCTATTTTGTATTTTTATTTACAGACAGGATCTCACTGAGTTGCTTAATGCCTTGTTTTTGCTGAAGCTGCTTTCAACTCGCCATCCTCCTGCCTCAGCCTCCTGAGCCACTGGGATTATAGGCATGCACTACCACGCCCAGCCTTTTCTTGTTTTTTGAAGTGAGTGGCTGGACCAGGAGTCAGCTGTCTGACCTGGAACTGCAGACTTTTATTACTACTTTTTTCTATTTCACATAGTAGCTTTTAGCTACTATGTGAAATAGAAAAAAATTTACATTTACATTCACTTATAAAATATTCTGAGAGAAGGTCCCCTGTACAAAATATTGACGGCATAAAATGTATCTGTTTTTCCCCATATCTCTGTGCAAACCAGACCAGTAAATGGTTCTGTCAGCGTCGTATGAATCAGACTAAGGTAAGTACCTTCCAAAACCCTGAGCCAGTCCAGGCCCCTCTCTGGTCAGCATCTGGCAATAGAGTGGCTAGACCCCAAGGTGCCACCTGCCTAGAATCCATGAGGGTTAGAGGACAAGACTGGGTCATAGCTACTCTGGTGGGGCACTGGTAAGTTTTATGTCTGATGGATTTGTAGGATGGCGGCAGCATGGGGTACCAGGACATTCTCTGTACTGGGCTCAGAGTTGAGCTTTTCATTCAGAAGATCTGCCATGGCTTGTGAACTGCCTCACAACCCCAGAGTGATGGCATCCAACATCACAGAAAAGCACCCAACAGTGACCAACACAACCTGAATTTTGGCTATAAAAATAAATAAAGGGGTTGCCCTTTATTCTCCTAATGGAATAAAAGAGTGCTTTCCCAACCTTAGGGAGTCCTACGTGGGGAATTCAGAAAGGCTCTGAAAGTCTCCTCTAGTTTCAGTAGACCCCAGCAGAGTTTCCAGGTGTGACTACCATGACCATAGGCTTTGTCTGTTCAGAAAAGACAGGTACCGACCCATGCAATTATGAACCCACAGCCCGAACTGACAAACTTGTTTTTTTTGTGGCAGTTGGCTTCATTTGTAAAATATAGCGACAGACTTTGGGGTGGAACTATGTTTCACCGGCCAATCAATCACCCATGTCCTCAGTACTTCAGTTTGACTCTACTGCAATTTTCCTGGTGATGTTTTATGTCCTTGGGAAGCTAAGCATTTTAGTAAAGTTACAATGACATCTTTATAAGCACATAAAGTTTCGCCAGCGATCAATAAATCATCCACATATTGAATTAGTGTGAAGTCCCACTGTGAGGAAAATTACTTTACATTCTCTTGTGAATGCCAAGAACATGTAGTAGGTGGATCTCTAAATCCTGCAGGATCTCTAAACCCCTTGCCATGAATATTGCAAGTCTTCATAGGTGAATGCAAAAAGGAACTTTGGTTCTTCACTTAAAGGTACAGAGAAGAAAAGTGAACATATTGCTAAAGTAGAAAAAGCTGACACGGGTTTGCCAATTAAAATAGTAGCAATGTCAGTACCTCTGGGGCCAGAGGAATCACAAATGTATTTCCTTCTATTAGATTTTGTGTATATCTTCAGTCATGTTACCTTATTAAATTTTCCTCCCTTTCTCACATGTAATATAGAAGAACAACAAGGTAAACATCCCTTTCTTTATCATACTCTATTTCCCTAGTGGTTTTTTGGTTGGTTGTTTTGTTTTTGTTTTTTTTTTTTTAACTACAGATTCTATTCCTTATATTTAAACTAGAGAAAAAGTATATTGGTTTACCTGTCCCATATTGTTTTCAGAAAAAGATTTTTAAAATCACATAATATCTGGCTCCACGATGCATAAAGAAAGAGAAGGGAAAGATTAAGATGAGAAAAGAAACAGACTCACAGCTGCCGGCCTGCCCCCACCACCACCACTACCACCACCAATCAGGTCAATGATGGCCACTAGTTTGCACCGTTTGTCAATTATTTCCTGCCTGATACCTTGGGAGACAAAGCTCCTGGAAGAGGAAATCAAGCTTGGGGTCAGGTTGCATCTTATGCATTTTTCCTTCATCTCTTCCAGCATTCTTTTCTCCAATATTCTGTTTTCTTACAACAGTGGATTTCCACCAGAACATTCTCTCTTATCTGCTTTTGGGGCCCACTGAAGTGTGTCTCTTCTGGGAATGATCCTAACTGGACAGCTAGCACTACAATCTCAAGTTTTGTTTTCCTTTTGTTTTTCTGTTTTTGTCTTTCCCTCATAACAGGATTGCTGTTATCAAGACACAAGAAACTGTCTGCCCTGGCCAGCCCCCCCCAAAAAAATACATATATATATATGTATTTTTTTAACCTGAATATTCCCAGCATGAAAATTCTTGCCCCCACCCTCCGCCAAAAAAGTAAGAAACTTTTAAAAAAAGGACTGCTACAAAGAGTAGAGGACAAATGCCATATTCTGATCTTCCCTTTGGTTGATCCCCATCAATTTAGAAATGCTTCAGTGAATTGCCAAGGAAATCCCACCTGGTCCTTGAGTGCATTATGGTGGCATTGCCACAGGCAAAGTGAATTCAAGGACTTCATCAGTGAGCCCTGTGTTAGGTTCCCATGGTACAACTTGGATCTTGGGAGAGGAGGGTGGCTGGCTTCCCGAGGCCATGCACTCCCTGATTGGGGTGGGTGGGGTCATCATCTGGGCCCAGTCATGTTGATCTGTGAGTTGAGTGAATTCACCAGAGCTGCAATTCACAGCAGCCAGTGTAGATCCCACACACATGGCTGTTTACTGAAACACCGCTGCAGAGAATCTCTGTAAATTTTTCTGAATCTTCCAAGAGCAACAGAAAAAGAACTCTTAAGGTGGGTAATATCCACAGGGGGCAAGACCATATGGACTTGACATTTGAGTTAATGGAGTTCCAAGGGGTAGGGCTGGTTTTCTTTATGTTGAGAGGAAAAATAGTTATTGGTTGCTTGGCTCTATAGTTTCAGCTCCTGTTTTGCCACAGTAGTTTTGAGGTCAGATAGAAGAAAAAAAGAAAATAGGCAGAAAGGAGACAGAAAGGAAGGAATAGGAAATATAATTTTAAAGTTCCATATACTTTTCTCAGTTGGTCACTCTCCAAGCTCGTCTCTCTCTCAGGGGCTTGGCACTCCCAAATTTCTGTGAAATCTATGTATCAACCTTGTGTATTGTCAATTAACCCACCACACAATACACTATGTAAAGAGAGAGGATATTTTAAGAAACCTATAATTTAGGGGACTGTTCAGCATTACCTATTGATCAGATCATGGAAACCACATCAGATGAAGAATTCTGAGAATGTCCAAACCATCAAACACCCTATCACCAGACTGATGGCATTCTTACACACCTTCCCATACTCAGACCTCACCAAATTTTCTTTAAAAGAAGAGCCAGGAGTCCCCAAAACATGTCTCCCACTTGCGGGCTGACCCACATTCTCCCTTGAATGTGTATTCCTTGCTGTCCTAAAAAAAAAAAAAAAATCTCTGCCTCTATTGCACATGCTGAAATTCTCCTCCATCAGGTATTTCAAGGGTCCCCTTGGTCCTGAGTCAAGCTCTCCTTTCCTTGAAAACTCCTAAGGACTCTTTTCCAGAAATAGCTCTTCTCCTATGACAGCTTCACATTCTTTTTATCTCCTTTCTTCCAGGTTTCTAGGGCAACCACTCTTCAATCCAAAGGCGCCTTCTTCCTTTTTTTTTAAGACATAATCTCTTACCCATCTTCCCAATGACTACTGATTTCCTTTTAATCCTTTCTGGATTCTTAACTATGGTTTTCCTACTTAAGTTAGAGGAAATCACAGAGGAGAGTCAGGACAGCCAACATCAGGATATTCTAGTAAGGCTGATGTTTTGTGCTTTCCAAAGAGAGGTCATTCAGGTGAAAGAGGTCTGCTGCAGTGTTCTGGACTTCCTGTGTGCTCGACAAGTGGGACCTCAGAATATCACACATTTTTTGCTCAATAGTAAGTCAAAGTTTGTGGTGAAGGCTTGGGATTTTCCTGGGGAATCTGACACGACTAAGCCGAAGGAGATGAAGGAAATCTTTTATGCAATTAGTCAGGGTCTCTTATCTGATCGTAGGTGGTCATATTTTTACATTAATAATAATTTAACAATAAAAAGTACTAAAAAAAATGGCCATGAATTCTGTGACAGACTGACCCAGTAGAAGGACTCACTCAAGAATCCCCATCCTCATCACCAAATTGTTGGTGGAAAAAAGAAATCAAGACCCAAAGGATCATGCCAATTCATAAATATAGAATTGATTTTTTATTATTGTTGAGGAAAACCAGTCCCTGAAAGCATGCAGGTAGCCAGCAAGTGGGTTCAGAGCTGTGGTGGGTATTCAGCTCCAATTGTATGGGATTAAAGTTGTAGTTGTTATGCATCATCCTACTTTGAGAAAACAGCAGAACTGGATTGACACCATAGTTTTACAGAACGAACTACGAAGTCTTGTTTTACATACTGCTCTGTGAGGCTGGCTCTGAGGTCAAGGTCTTCAGAATTCAGAATCTGTGCTCACTCTGAGACAGTGTATTGGTCCTGTGATTGGTCATGTCTTTCAGTATTCCTCACCGAGAATGGATTAGGTTATTTCCCAGCTGGGTGTGTTTTTCACAGGCTTACCTGCCTCTCCGTGCTGATTATGCAACAGCTGAGCTTCTGAACATCTTCCCTCTAGAAGTGGCGTGCTTATTTAAAGTGAAACAACTGGTAGTTCAAATCATACTCCTATGAAGCTTTTATTTGCTGAACATTTGAATTTTAGAGTTTCCTGATGTAGGACTTTAAATCTCTTACCCATTTTTGAATGTGATCATTTGCTTAATTTTATATTTCTTAGAATCTCTTTAATCAACTCGTATTGTGTGTTTGAATAGGTATTCACTTATTCAGACTTAAAAAGGGCTGCACTTTGAAAGACCTAGAAGTATGCTAATGACATTTTAGGGGAAATCAAATAGACCATGAAATTGAAGTTGAAGCTCCAAGACTGTAAATATTGATGACAGAAAGAAAGATGAGTAATCACAGGAAGGGAAGTAAAATGCTTTGGACTAAAAAACAGAAATACCAGAGGCAAATAGTCAACATGCCAGACTTAACGGGGACAAGGGCCTACACAGGGTCTGCAGAATGTATCTGAGATTTACCTTTTGGTTCTTATACTCGCCCATCCCGCCTAGCACAGGCACACCTGTTATACTAAGAGAGACAGGTTCTTGCACACGTACACACCCAAGTGACAGCCAACATGTCTCCAGAGACAGACTTTAAGAACAACTATATGTCACTCTTGCATGAGGTCGGCCAATGGTTTCATGACGCCTCTTTGAAATTGAGATCATTTGTTTTGCCCATGATATGTGCTTAGAATATGCGAATAGGGAAATGTATTAATATCTTCATTAACCATTAAGTTCTGGTTGAATCAGGTATGCTGCGTCTGGAATCACTAATTAAAAATAAGTTCATAATCACAAGAGAAAAAGAAAAACTGGCTAAAAGAACATGAGTCACCTTGATCAGATACTCCATTTTGCAGGAATAAATTCAGATATGACCTGATCTTTGTTAAATCACACTGAATTGGCTCAAATGGCATTTGCTAGAAAAAATCAATAGCTTCCCAATCAGGATATATTTATCAACTCAATTCTAAATCAATAATACTTCTCTCCAAAGTTAGTTTTGATCATTTTTTAGTTGGATTTTTCTTTTTAAGAGGATAAGTGTCCATTTTGATAGCAAGAAACAATACAACAAGAACAACAAACAAACAAAAAAAAAACCTACCTCATTCACAATTTTCTTCTCAAGTTAGAATTGTTAGATATGTCTTGCTAAAGTTTGGATATACCTTAAGTTGGTCTTCCAAATGTCCACGTGTTGGACTTGGTCCTTAGCACGGTGTGGAACTTTTTAAGAAGGGAGCCCAAGGGGCACCTGTAGGTTACTGAGAACACCTCAGTCTCTCTGGATTCCTGTCTTGAGATGTGATCTCCCCCTCCTGTACACAAGGTCATCACTGCTATCCACCATGATGTGATGCAGCCATGCAGGCCCTCACCAAAGCTAAGCCAGTGCCATGTCCTTGAACTTCCAACACTATGAACTAAATAAACCTCTTTTCTTAGTGAAGTTAGTCTACCTCAGGTATTTCATTATAATAAAGTTAAATTGACTAATAGAGTTTTATAATATATTTATAAGAGAAATAGGTTTATTATTACAGGGAAAGTTATTTTTACAAAAGAAAGCACCCATCATTTATCAAAAATATCAATGTTGGAGAGGGGGATAGGAAAAGGAAAGGCAGTGGAATGAATCTGACCTAACTTTCTTATGTACATGTATGAAAATACCCCCATGAATCCCACCATCATGTTCATCTACAAGAAGAGGGTCCTAATTAGAATAAGACACAGTCCATGCTTATATAATTATATCAAAATGGATTATATTGTCATGTTCTACTAAAAAAAAGAACCAATTACTTTTTTAAAAAAATATCAATTTTGCATTTAAAGGAAACATTAATTTAAACAAAATCTAGCCAGATATATTTGAAATCTGTTAAAATAAATGGTTAACCCCCATCAAATTATGTTTCAAAGCTGTTTTAGATGTTTTGGTAAAAAGATAAAAGTGATTTCCTTAGCATTTACAAAAGTCCATAATATCGCTAAGCCAAAATGATAATAGGCATTTGACAATAAATTTGAGATGCATGCTGCTACACATGAAAAGTTAAATATTGAATTGGAGAGAAAAGGAAAGTAGATATGTTTCTGAAAAGCAAATTGAAATGAGTGTGAGACATTCTGTTTCTGTCCCTGTCCCTTGTCATGTGTAACTGCACCTCAGCTGGAGGCCAGATAGCTGATTCAAGGTGACTGACAATGACCCCCAGGAAATCAGTCCCCAAGAAGGTCTCTTGACTCCCTTGGGAGTAGGCATTAAATATGCCTATTTTAAGTATTAAATATAAAGTCTCCATTGCTAATATGTTAGCCTGGTATTTTATTATATGGAGATAAATGTCTTTTCATCTGTCTCCATCCGTGAGAGGTAAGTGACCCTTGGAAAGACTCATTCTGCTTATCTCCTTCTATTGTCTGATTTTGATCAGAGAATAACAAAGAAAAAAATATGATCATTGAGTTGGTGAAAAATTAAAATAAAATGATAGATGTTTAAGGAGATGGACATGCTAATGACCCTGAGTCAATTATTATGCGTCGTATACACGTATCACATCATCACACCAGACCCCATAAATATACATGTTATATGATGGTTTGTGTCAAAAAATAAAAAAGAAAGAAAATTAAAATACAGAAAAACTAATATAAAAGTGGAAGTCATGCTTTCTTTCAATCTTGAAAATAACTGCTCAAGGGTTTGTCCTGACCACCCCTTCTTCCGCTGCACGTTCATCTTTAGTCAGGGGGTGTTCCATTCTGACTCCTCGTCACCCCACAGGGTGTCTGTGGTGACTGCACAGCTCCTCCCCTGGCACTTAGGGGCTCAGCTCCCACAGGAGCAGCTTCACACAGACCTCCCCGCTTTGCTCTGGGGCTATGATGTGCCCTGGGCAGACTGTGTTCTGAAGGTGGGGGCACTGGTTCTCTGCACCCTATGGGGAGCTGTACTAGTTGACCTGTGTCAGGTTCCTATCTGCTTTTATCTCATCCTGTGTTGGGTGCCTCAGGCTGCAGAGAGCCTCAGCCCCCCACCCTGCTGCCTCAAAAATAGCCTGCCTGGGTCCCTTCCCTCACCTCTAGCTGTTTCTCCTACCCAGGAGAGGAGGGTGAGGAAGAGGGAGAGATTCAGAGCTGCATAAATGGTTTGGCTTCTGCTTTAGGACTGACAAGAGGACCTCACAGGGTTGGTTACCAGCCTCTTTCAAACCTCTTGGGTCCCCTGAGAAGATACTCCACATGTTTTTAATTTTTATTATTTTAATTATACATATCAATGGGATATAGAGAGATGAATCAACACATGTGTATAGTTGTAATTATCAAATCAGGGTAGATATTTCCATCCCATTAAACATTTAAAAGACTTTTTTATCAACACAGAATAAGTTCTAACGTTCTGCAGCACAGTGGGGTGACTGCACTCTACAATAACCTTTTGTATATTTTATGAACAACTAGAATAGAGGAGCTCCAGGCTCCAAACACAAAGTAATGTCCAGGAAAGGGAGAGATTAATTGCTCTAGTTCTATCAGTTCATATTGTACCTGTGTATATCCATTCACCCTATCTTTTAACTTTTGTTTGGATAAATTACTTCCTTTTGCTACAAATGTCTAGCAAAAAGAAGTAACTATGTTTAGGTTTGAATCTCTAGAATAATAACCTTGATTATTTGATTTTTCTCCACCGGTTCCCCTCAGTTTAGATTCACAAAATATATCCTCTCAATGACAATGTTCACAAGTTTCTATGATTGGTTCGGGATGTGTTTCCACTTTATGGAAACTTTCCAATCACTCCTAAAAGCTGCCTTTGCCTTCTTTTCTTTCTTCTTTGCATACTGGGAGGTTTTGTTTTGGATCATCCCTCTGCCCTAGAGCTTGTGTTCCATTCTTCACTAGAGTTTTGGTGGAGGCAGGATAAGCAGCAGAACTAATTGAAATCATTTGGTCTTGACTATGCTCCAGGTCACATGATTTCTAGATCTGCCACTGATGTTAATGTTTCATACAGAGATGCTAAAATAAGTTTTGGCTCAGAACTGAGTCCAAACTTGCCATCTTAAATTTGAGAAGGAGGGTTTCACAATGAGATGAAAATATAGAATAAGTCATGCCAAATCTGTTCAAATTGTGATTCTTCCACACCCTACGGAATGGGTGGCTGTTCTATGTTTGGGATAAAACATATAAGTAACTGCCTGAGAAATTCTCAAGAGAAATTAATTCTGTCTTCATTCAACCTAAGTTAGTACTAGTTGACTTGAGTGAAGTTTCTTCACCTAGCTGATTCTCTGTCTGACCATATGTCTTCATGAAAATTAAATGCGAGAAATGTCAACCATTTCAGACTGCACTTGACTTTTAAGTTATGTTCGGTTGGCCCTCTGTGACCACAGTTCTACATCCATGGATTCCACCAGTCGTGAGTCAAAAATATTCCACCCAAATTGGGTCTGTGCTGAACATGCACAGATGTGTTTCTCATCTTTGTTCCTTAAACAATGCAGACAAGAAGTACTTAAATTGTATTAAGCATTATTTAGAAATGACTTAAGCCATTCAGGAGGACATGCATAGGTTATGTGGAAACATTACAACATTTTACATTAGGGATTTGAGCATCTATGGATTTTGGTATACTGGCAGGCTCCTGCATCCAATCCCTGATGGATACCAAAGAGTGACTCTATTCAATAAATTTTCTCCCTTTTATTTTTCCTTTTCCTTGTGTAATCATCTCCCACTCTAAATCTGGCTTAATGAAGTCTACTTTCAGAAAATAGGACTTAGAGCTATTTCGGTAAACCCAAATATGTTTCAGAGAAAACTTTTATTTAATATTTTGGGCAAAGCAGTAGAATTTATCACATGTTAAAGCTCCAAGTAGATCTGAAATTGGTCCAAGAGCAGACTGGGATCAGCTGAGTTGGATGAATGGTCAGTTTTAACTAATGCAATCTGTCCAAATGTCCATTATTGATATCCGTCAGGAGCCTCTGCCTGAAGGACTTATTTTGTGTGGCTACAGATCTTTCAGTCAGTAGATGCACTGTCCCTTATACATTTTTCCAAAGGGTTTCATAGCCTTCATAGTTTCCCTTCTACCACTTAGCACTATAGCTTTAAATAATCAAGTATTTTACATTGTTTGCCAGAATATACATCACTATTTCAATATCTTGAGCTTTGAGCTCATGGGTTTGAGGCTGAGACCTAGTGACTACTTTGGCTCCTTCTATAAGCTAACAGTTGTATTCTACATTATCTTTGCTGAAAATTCACAAAAAAAGTAGCTGGGCATGGTGGTGCACACCTATAATCTCAGCTACTTAGGAGGATGACTAAGTAGGAGGATCACTTGAGCCCACTAGGTCAAGGCCTGCCTGGGAAACAAAGTGAGACTTGATCTCTTTTAAAAAAAATCCACAGCTCCCTGTTATAGTGGCTGAAGTCCATGAAATATAATCACTTAGAAATAATGCCTTCACACTGGGGCTAACCGGAGACAATGACAAGCACTAGCAAACACTTTAGACAGACAAACCAGCAAATGTTCCCTCAAGAATAACTTCCTGGCATAGAGGTGGATTAATGTTTGAAGGAATCAATTTTCTGCAAATATTTATTTTAGAGTTATGTGTTGACTCTTAGGAATTGTTAACACAGTTCCAAAGAGCTTTAAAACATTGGAAATGTCCAGATGTCTTACCAGTCTGTCTTGGTCTTCTCAGGCTGTCATGGTAAACTATCAGAGACTGGGGCCTTCAACACTAGGCTTTCATTCCTCACAGTCCTTAGAGTGAGAAGTCCAAGCTAAGGTTGTCTTCATGGCTGGCTCCTGACAAGGGCTTTCTTTTGGATTTGCAGATAGCCACTTTCTCTCTGTGTCCTCACGTGGAGGAGAGAGAAATCTCCCTTCCTCTTCCTAAAAGGCCACAGTCCTATTGGATTGAGTTGGATTAATCCCCAGGATTTCAGTGGCCCAAATTCAAACACAGCCACATTGCAGGTTAAGACTTCAACATTGGAATGTGGGTGGGGCGTGGGGATAGTTCCATTCAAAAAATACTCCATTTGGATGATTTTTCTAAGGAAAAAAAATCTGAGAAAAAAGAAAACCTAAAAAAATTTGGCTATTAAAATCTGTCTTTCAGTACAAACTTTTTAAAATTAAACCCTTAGGGGGAAAAAAACAATTTTCGAATTAATAATGGTCATAGATGTTGGCTAATAGTCTTTAAAATGTATCTTCTCCAATTAGGTTTAGCAAAGGCAATTTTAAGATTAAAAAAATCCACCCATCTTTAAATAATAAACAAGAAGTAAATAAATATTATGGAAATACTAATTGTTCTGGTTTGGATATGTGGGGGTCATGTGTCAGGCAATGCAGGGATGTTCAGAGGTGAAACCATTAGATGAGAGATGTAACCTCATTGGTTGGTTAATGCATCTGATGGATTAATAATGTGAATGGACTACAGACAGGTGGGGGTGCTTGGAGGAAGTAGGCCACAGGGGTGGGAGTGCCCTTGGGGATTAGATCTTGTCCTCGCTCCCTCTCTTTTCCATCTCCCCCTCCCTCCCTCTCTGCCTTTAGGTTGCCATGAACTGAGCAGCTTTCATCCAGAATATTCTTCTGCCATGATTTCTGCTTCACCTCTGGCCCTGAGCCACAGGCTGCCAACAATGGATCAACTCTCTGAAGCTGTGAGCCAAAATACACTTTGCCTCCTCTAAGTTGTTGTCAGGTATTTTGATTACAGTCGTGAAAAGCTAACACGCCAATTTAGCTTCTATACACTGAAGGACACTCTTTCTTGCTGACTGAACTGGTTTATGGATTTTTCTGGTGTACAGTTACCAGAAAAACTTATCTGTGGATAAACCATTACTGAATTACCACGGAGAGCATGATTCACAGAGACTAATGGTGTTTATTAAATAGACACTGTAAACTATGATAAAATTCTTATCAAAATCAGTGGAAAATATCTAATGGAGACAGATAAGAGAGGAGGATAAAAATATATACCAGTTGTCTACTTATGATTGCATTTATATAAGCAGTAATATCACTAGAAATAATCATCCTACACCAAGCATTCCAATTTGTTCTGGAAAGTTTTACCTTTTACTTTTTCATTTGTTATTTATTTGCTGTTGCTAGGGATCAAACTCCAGGCCTCATACATTCTAGGCAAGCACTCTTATCACTGAGCTACTTCCCCAGCCCTTTTAACTGACATTATTTCCAAATGTCAGAATATTCACCAGTCATCACAATGATACTCATAATTTATGGGTATTTTGTCTGAACTCCCACAAAAGGATCAAAGCACTCATGTTTGGGCAGCTCTGCAGATACACACAGGGTGCTGAGGTCCAATTCAGGGACACAGTGTGGCTAACACCCCCTGTTCTCATTCCCTAGAAGCATGCTGAGCAAGGAGTCTTCTCATTGTACCTCTGAATAATGTTCATTCTAATTTTACATAGCTTTTAAAATAACAGAAAAACGGGAAGACAATAATATACAATGGCACATGGTGGAAATAATATTTTTAATAAAATATCTAAAAGCTAGCTATAGCATGTCTCTATTATGTGATACTACATACTGATTTTCTGCCATGTCAGAAAATATTACAGGTTGGTTATTTCTAGTGATTTTACTACTTGTCAGAAATGCAATAAATATATAGCTGGTACATGTATTTTACCCTTCTCTCTTATCTATCACTTATTGATCTATCTCCGTTATCTAATCTACCTAGCCATCTACTTTTTATCGATATCTATCTCTATTTTCTATCATCTATCATCTAGCCAAAATAACCAGAACAAACCTGCCTACTTTCCATCTTACAATGAACCACACAAAACTTCAAAGACTTCTTTTTCCTGCTCTTGGATGCCTTCTCCTATAGTCTGGATCTTAAATTTATCCCAAAGGCCAGTGTGTTGATGGTTTGTTTCCCAAACTGTAGAGCTCTGGGACTTGGTGGAACCTTTAGCAGGTGAGGCCATGTGGGAGGGAGTTAGGTCACTGAATGCATGTCCTTGAAGGGGTTATTGGGACCCCAGGTCTTTCTCTCTCTTTGCTTTTCAATGACCACAAAGTCAGCTCAGCTCCATCATCACTCCTGCCGGGATGTGCAACCTCACTACAGGCCCCAAAGTGACAGCCTGCCAATCGTGGACTGAAACCTCCCTAATGTGAGCCTCAATGAACCTGTCGCGTTCTAGGATGCCTATCTCAAGTGTTATGATAGAGTAAAAGAAGCTGACTGACACACCTTGACAACCTCACTCCAGGAAAGAGATAAACATAATATAAATATATATTCATAAACATTTTGTATTTATGCAAAATATTTTTATATTTCAATATATAAGTGTAATGTATAATTATATTTATATTATATGTGATATAATTAATAAATACATAATCTAATTAATATACATGATATACATAAATATAAATATAAAATTTAAGGCTGCTCCTTCCGCTTTGTCTGCACACACTAACTTTAGACCTTCTCCAATCCCCATTCTCATATGTCTCCTGGTGCTCAGTGACCACCAGCATCCATCATTGTCACACACTGACCCTGGGATTCAGTTCTCAGCCTTGGTTACCCTGGTGTGTAAGAGCACGGCTGTGGCACGCCCTCCCTAGTTCTCTCTCCCACTTGTTTCCTGGTCTCCTGTCGTGATTTTTTTTTTACCCTATAAAACTCCCACCTATTTCTTAGCCTTTTTTCTAACTCTGCCCTCATCTCCAATGTGCCTCCTGCCACCGTCTTCTCTGGCTGTCCCCTTTCTCCGTTCTGTTTTCAGATCAAGTGTCACCTCTTCAGCGTGGCCCCTCTCATCCCCGTCCCTCCTGCTATGTGTCATGACTCCTGTTCTAGCTGCTGCTGTTGACAGCACTACTTGGCTGGATGGTGGTGGCGTGCTCACGCTAGGGCCACCCTCTCCATGCCTTCTCTCAGGTTTTGCTCTGAGTTCCTAATTCCTAGCACTGTGCCCACCCCCTTATAGAATTCAAAGACATAACTGAGGCTTACAGAAATTTAACCACTGTCGTCCACCGTGGTCTCCCAGATGGACCCACATATTAGACCACGGGAAATGCTGTGGGGTCCCAGCTGCTGCGGTGGAGGAGCTTTTCCTCAGCATCAGGCTCCAGGAGAGAGAAGGGGTCCTTGTCACCCCCCAAGCTTCCTACTCTCGCCAAACAAGAGGGATGTGAGGGAATCTTTTCCAAATCACCTCCTGGATTGTGTCTTAGCAGTGGATCTTCAGATTCTCTGTTGGGAATTCCCACAGCACAGTGCAGAGCAAACTGGGAAGGATGTGGCTTAGAGGACAGTCAACCCCTCTACTGGCTGGGGGGGGGTGACCTCCATCACTCACGAGGTTCTAGAGAAACTAGAGGCTAGAAGGTCATGAGAAAAGTGTGAAACAATGCTCCTTCACTCCTACTCCCCACCAGAAAGCCTGGGGTCTGGCTGTGCCTTTGTGCCTCACAGGAAGTCTTTCCAGAACCTTCTCTCCTCCCAGCCAGAACAGGCCTCCTTTAGCTGTGCTTCCAACAATCTTTCACAGAACTCAAGAGTATTTAGCTGCATCTCTCTTTGATCAGTGACCCTAGGTGTATCTTGCTCACCCACACAAAGGCAGCACTAACGACCATCACTTTTGCGGCCTACTGCTATTCATACTTGACATATGGCAAAATAGGAAACATGCAGCTCATGAATTGTCTATCAGATTGGTTCACTTTAAGTTCCACTACTCTAACTTCCGTTTACATCGCTTCCATCCTCAGAGCTTGTTTCTAAAATACAGTTTCCACCTATAAAAAATGTGAAGCGCTGGGGATGTAGCTCAGTGGTAGAGTGCTTGCCCTGCATACCTGAGGCCCTGGGTTCCATCCCCAATACTGCAAATAATAATAATGATAATGATAATAATAATAATGATAATAATAATAATAATAGAAGAAACAGAATTGATTTCTAAATTTCTTTCCTATACTCCAGAATTCTTAGATGCTCTTATTTATAACTACAGAGTACATTTTTGAGATCTTAAAATAGACATGTAAAATTCAGATTTTGGGGATTTTAGATCCCATATTAGGAGAGTTTATAAACTCTTCCCCAAGCCTGCTAACTCCTCCCATCACAGTAACCCATGAGGCACAGACTGGCAAACAAGTGCAGAAAGATCCCTCTTGGCTGTGTCCTATGGTTCAATTTTCAGGTCAATTGTCACCCTTCGATACCACCTGCTCAGAGGACAGCAGAGGGTCCCTGACAGCACTGGATTTCCAGATCTACCTAATCTCTAAGAGCATGTTCCCAACTCCCTCCAGATAAAAATCACTCTACATTTTAGAAACATCCTCAGGAACTGCCTTCATTTTAAGATCTTCATTTTCTTGATAAGTTTTTATTCCTTCTCTGTGGGATAAACTTTATGCATATATGATCTGTGTAGTGTCACAGGTCCCTGGGCTTCAAAGGGCTCCCTCAGTCTTTGGTCTTATTCTCTGCTTGTGTCATCATTAAGAATTATTAAATTCCTAATGATTTTTGAGTAAGAAGCCCCATATTTTCATTTTGTACTGGGTCCAGTTTCTATGATTTGAGGAGAGTTAATTTGAGGAGAGTTAATAATAAAGACTCTGGAGCCACTTACTAAATTCAGGACTTTGGATAAAATGCTAGGATACCCTATGCAAGAAGTATTTATTATCATCATCATTCCAGCTTGGATTCCCTATCCGAAATGTTGAAATGTTTCAGTTTTTTTAATATTTACATTTCAGAATATTCGCATATGCCTCATGAGTTATCTTAGAAATCAGACCCAAGTCTAAGCACACAATTATGTTTCATATATGCCTCATATACTTAGGCCAAAAGTAATTTTATACCACATTTTTAGTGTGCCTGTGACTGGATGTCCATTCCTCCCATGAGGTCAGGTGTGGAATTTTCTCCTTGTGGATCAGTGCATAGAGTTTCAGATTTTGGTATATTTCAGATTTTGGATTATTAGATGAGGGATATTCAACCTATATTATTATTATTATCATTATTATTTATGTTTGTAGATATGAATGTGTTCTTGTAAAGCTTCAAAGAATACAGGAGGCTGAGGCATGAGGATGGAGAGTTCAAAGCCAGCCTCAGCAACTTAACAAGGCCCTAAGCAACTTACTGAGACCCTTTCTCTAAATAAAATATAAACAAGGACTGGGGAGGTGACTCAATGGTAAAGCGTCCCAGGTTCAATCCCTGATGCCCTGATGTGCGCTCACACACACACACAAAAAAAAAAAAAAAAAGAAAAATTATAAAAATCAAAGAATACCTAAATATATGGAGCAAAATGAGTTAGTCATCTTTTGCCAGTCTGTCCCCTCTCCCTCTCCCTCCCTCCCTCTCTCTCTCTTTTTCTCATTCTCTCTCTTCCCTAGGAATAACCAAAACAGGAAGTACTTTTCAAGTTCTTAACACTGTGGTCACATATATTTTATATACTTTATGCTGTTGTCTGGGTGTGTTTTAACAACAATGGGAACATACTTTGCTTTTTTCCTAAATTTTTTTTCACTTCAATGAGACAACTTTTGTAAATCTCTCCAATTTTTGTACTTGGGCTTCATTCGTTCTAAGAGCTGGATGGGGTTGCATGATGTGCGCCAAACATCATTTTCCTCTTCTGTATCAATAAACTTCTAGACACTAGAGAATTGCCATCTTGACAGATATACGACACTGTGGTGAACATCCTGTGCAGACAGGGTGGAGTTGCCCTTATTTATTTCTGTTCCGAGGGTTTCCTAGGGATAGTGTTCCTAACCCACAGGATTGCTCATTGCTGAATCACTCCTTTTCACCATCACATGGAGGTGTATTTTAAGCATTCAGTCAAGTCGGTGACTGCAGGAACTGCACAGCGTATTTTTCTTCTTGGCCACAGAAGATTGTCAGGTTGGTTTAATGAAGGCATAAATAGAATGACTTGCTAAAATTTAATGATTTTTCCCCTTTAACTGAATTTTGGCTAGCTTTCAAACAAGCCAAAGGAGGGGGGATTATATTCCCTGATGCAAACCAGTGTCCTGGGCGTCAGCATGATCAGGGTCGTGTGCTGGGCACCTCCCAGGAACTTCATCAGACCCTTGCTCAGATATAGTTCCTGACCAGTTGTCATGACAACTAGGATCACCCTCACCTAAATCTGGTCGAAATGCAACACTGATTCCGGATCTTACATAGAAATATTGATTTTCACTACTTTTCTTCTAGATTATTTTACAGATTTTAGATTTCCAGTTTTAGAAGAAAATTCCTTGTTCCTTATTTTAGAAATTCCTTGGCTGAAGAGGAGACCCACCCCTCAGTCCCTCTTCACTTTGAGAATTCTGATAGCAAGGACAAAATCATTAAGATACTGATATTCTGAGAGTCCAGAAGATGGCGGCGGGGAATGAGTGAGCCGCTCTGTGCTCCGCGCCACCGCCGCCGCAGCGTATGTTGCTGCTTCTTAAAAGAAGAAGTAAAGATCATCAAAGGACATCTGTCGACAAGGATTCAGCACCGTGTCAAGAAAAGGGCCTAGATGGAGTGAATCCGCCACGACTTCAGCACGAGCAGTAAGGCTGCAGCCCCCGAGCTGCCGGGCTCCCTGGGCCCCTTCTCACTCCCCTCTCCGCCTCTCCGCTTCGCTTCTCCCCCGCCATCTCTCCTCCCACGCTCACTCCCTAAATCTAGATCTCAATCTCTTTCCCCCACCCCACCCGCTCTCTCGCGTGCCCAGTACCCAGCCCGCGCAGGCCCCGAGGCGCGGCCTCCCCTCCCCCAGCCAGCACCCCCTCCACAGGGGTCCCGAAGGCCACAGCTTTGCCGCCACCGCCGCCGCCGCTGCAGCCACCTCCGCTGCCGCCACCGCTTTCCGCAGAGCACCTTAGAACAGACTCTTAACCGAGTAAAATGGAACAGCTGATAAGATGAGTGACAATTTAAAATCTAAATGATCCAACATGGCGGCGGACGCGGAGAGATCAAGTCTCTAACCCCTTCAGCTGCACGGGCATAGGGAGAAGGAAACTGTCAAAATACTGTTCGCTCAGGACCACTAGGCACGGTTGAGCTGAAGTGGACCCCGGGCGAATGGTCTAGCCTTCTCAGAACACACCGAGCCCGAATTGGTTGCATTCTAGCTCAGGTTCGCCTGCTTCATGGACTCAACACTAATGATCCCACTGAAATAACTAGTCGGCCCGCCTGAACTCAAAGAGGTAAAAGCCAACTGAGCACCACAGCCAGACCCAGGGAATCAGGAGTGACGCAGGACTAGCGGTGCAGGACTCCCAGCTATTGCTATCACCAGTGCTGACAACAGGTCCCTTGCACCAGCTATCAGGGGAGTTGCTGCTACCTGAGGGCAAATAAATTCGCTGGGGGCCCTCAGCCCCAAGCCCTACAAACTTAGGGTCTGAGGGAGGCAAACAGAAAGGGTGTGCCCAGGCACCCATGAAAACAGGGCTCCCAGGAGCAGCAGACCTGGCGTGTAGTCAGTATTGTGGTGAGTATCACAGGTGAGCGGGGCCTGGCTTGAGGAACCACAAGAGAAGGCCCTAGGCACTCAGGATTAGAGACCCACACAGTCTGGGAAGAAGAGCTGAGGCACAGTGATTGGTTCCCACCTATCAAGAAGAAAAGCCTGGCCCAGTGGGCATAGCTCCACCAACTGGATGAGAAGTTAATCGAGCTATATGACTGCATTTATTATTATTTTTTTTTAATGATTATTATTAGTATTTTTTTATTTTATTTTCACTTTTTGTTGTTGATGTAGTTGTTGTTCTTTAACGTTCCTATTAATGGTTTCAATTTTTTTAAATTCTTTTTATTTTATTAGTATTACTATTATTTTTTAAACTTTAATTTCCATTTTTTACTATCATTTTAAAATTTTTTCTTTTTTTCTTTTTTTTTTGTTGGTTTTAAATTTTTATTTTTTTTCGTTTCTTCTTTCTTTCTTTTCACTTTTTTTTTTCTTTTGTCTTCTCACTTCTTTCAATTTTCCTATTCCACCTTCCTTGAATTCTACCTGCCTACACTCATTCTCTTTAGTGACTTCTTCCCTCCCCTTCTAATATCTCTCCTCCCCAGTATCACACTAATTGGAGGAGGATCACAGCCACTACCTGCCCTGAAAGGGTGACTTTTCAACTATACAAGAGCAATATAATTAAATAGAGGGGGAAAATATCAAAGACACAACAATTTCACCAAGCAGAAAGAAATGACAGCAGTATGAAACGACAAGGAAAGAAAGGACCACAGGCAATGCAGGTCAACTCAACTTTAGAAGAGGTAATAGCTGCAACAGATGGAATGTCAGATAGAGAGCTCAGGACATACATGCTTCAGATGATCTGGAGTCTCAGGGAAGACATGAGACAGCAAAATCAGACAATGAAAGATCATATTGACAAACAAATCCAGGAAATAAAAGATCAATTTCACAGGGAGATAGAGGTAATAAAAAACAAACAAATAGAAATACTAGAGATGCAGGAATCAATAAACCAACTTAAAAACTCAATTGAGAATACTACCAGCAGAGTTGATCACTTAGAAGATAGAACATCAGACAATGAAGACAGAATATTTCAACTTGAAAAGAACATAGATAGCTCAGCAAGTCTACTAAGAAACCATGAGCAGAACATTCAAGAACTATGGGATAATATCAAAAGACCAAACTTAAGAGTCATTGGGATACAGGAAGGCACAGAGCTCCAAACCAAAGGATTAAGCAATCTATTCAGTGAAATAATACAAGAAAACTTCCCAGACTTGAAGAATGAGACAGAATCCCAAATCCTAGAAGCCTACAGGACGCCGAATGTGCAAAATCATAAGAGATCCACACCTAGACACATTATAATGAAGATGTCCAACATACAGAATAAGGAGAGAATTTTAAAAGCTACAAGGGAAAGGAAGCAGATTACATTTAGGGGTAAACCAATCAGGATAACAGCTGATCTCTCAACACAGACTCTAAAAGCTAGAAGATCCTGGAATAACATATTTCAAACGCTTAAAGAAAATGGATTCCAACCAAGAATCGTGTATCCGGCGAAATTAAGCTTCAGATTAGAAGATGAAATGAAAACCTTCCACGATAAACAAAAGTTAAAAGAATTCGCAGCTAGAAAACCATCTCTTCAAAAAATCCTTGGCAAAACATTACAGGAAGAGGAAATGGAAAATAACATTGATAACCAACAATGGGAGGTAGGACAGTAAAGGGGGGAAAGTAGTCAAAGAGGATAACAAATCAGGTATAGTAACATCAATAAACAAATATGGATAGAAGAACAAACCATATCTCAATAATAACCCTAAATGTTAATGGCTTAAACTCACCAATTAAGAGACACAGGCTAGTAGAATGGATCACAAAACAAGACCCAACAATATGCTGTCTACAGGAGACGCATTTGATAGGAAAAGATGTACATAGACTGAAGGTGAAAGGTTGGGAAAAATCATATCACTCATATGGACCACGGAAACAAGCAGGAGTGTCCATACTCATATCTAATAAAATAGATTTCAAGCCAAAGCTAATCAAAAGGGATAAAGAAGGACACTTCATACTGCTCAAGGGAACCATACACCAACAAGACATAACAATCATAAATATATATGCCCCAAATAATGGTGCAGCCGTGTTTATCAAGCAAACTCTTCTCAAGTTCAAGAGTCTAATAGACCACCATACAATAATCATGGGAGACTTCAACACACCTCTCTCACCACTGGACAGATCTTCCAAACAAAAGTTAAATAAGGAAACTATAGAATTCAATAACACAATTAACAACCTAGACTTAATTGACATATATAGACTATACCACCCAACATCAAGTAGCTACACTTTTTTCTCAGCAGCACATGGAACCTTCTCAAAAATAGACCATATACTATGTCACAGGGCAACTCTTAGACAATACAAAGAGGTAGAGATAATACCATGCATCTTGTCTGATCATAATGGAATGAAACTGAAAATCAATGATAAAAGAAGAAAGGAAAAATCAAGCATCACCTGGAGAATGAACAATAGGTTGCTGAGTGATCAATGGGTTTTAGAAGACATCAAGGAGGAAATTAAAAAATTCCTAGAGTTAAATGAAAACACAGACACAACATATCGGAATCTATGGGACACATTGAAAGCAGTTCTAAGAGGAAAATTCATTGCTTGGAGTTCATTCCTCAAAAAAAGAAAAAACCAACAAATAAATGATCTCATACTTCATCTCAAAATCCTAGAAAAAGAAGAGCAAAACAACAGCAAAAGAAGTAGAAGGCAAGAAATAATTAAAATCAGAGCTGAAATTAATGAAATTGAAACAAAAGAAACAATTGAAAAAATTGACAAAACTAAAAGCTGGTTCTTTGAAAAAATAAATAAAATTGACAGACCCTTAGCCATGCTAACGAAGAGAAGAAGAGAGAGAACCCAAATTACTAGCATACGGGATGAAAAAGGCAATATCACAACAGACACTTCAGAAATACAGAAGATAATAAGAAAGTACTTTGAATCCTTATACTCCAATAAAATAGAAGATAGTGAAGGCATAGATAAATTCCTTGAGTCTTATGATCTGCCCAGATTGAGCCAGGAGGATATAGACAACCTAAACAGACCAATAACAATAGAGGAAATAGAAGAAACCATCAAAAGTCTACCAACTAAGAAAAGCCCAGGACCGGATGGGTATACAGCAGAGTTTTACAAAACCTTTAAAGAGGAACTAACACCAATACTTTTCAAGCTATTTCAGGAAATAGAAAAAGAGGGAGAACTTCCAAATTCATTCTACGAGGCCAACATCACCCTGATTCCGAAACCAGACAAAGACACTTCAAAGAAAGAAAACTACAGACCAATATCTCTAATGAACCTTGATGCAAAAATCCTCAATAAAATTCTGGCGAATCGGATTCAAATACATATCAAAAAAATTATACACCATGATCAAGTAGGATTCATCCCTGGTATGCAAGGTTGGTTCAATATACGGAAATCAATAAATGTTATCCACCACATCAATAGACTTAAAAACAAGAACCATATGATCATCTCGATAGATGCAGAAAAAGCTTTCGACAAAGTATAGCATCCCTTTATGTTCAAAACTCTAGAAAAATTAGGGATAACTGGATCATACCTCAACATTGTAAAAGCAATCTATGATAAGCCACAGGCCAGCATCATTCTGAATGGAGAAAAATTGAAAGCATTCCCTCTAAGATCTGGTACAAGACAGGGATGCCCTCTCTCACCACTTCTGTTCAACATAGTCCTCGAAACACTGGCCAGAGCAATTAGGCAGACGAAAGAAATTAAAGGCATAAAAATAGGAAAAGAAGAACTTAAATTATCACTATTTGCAGATGATATGATTCTATACCTAGCAGACCCAAAAGGGTCCACAAAGAAGCTATTAGAGCTAATGAATGAATTCAGCAAAGTGGCAGGATATAAGATCAACACGCATAAATCAAAGGCATTCCTGTATATGAGCGACAAATCCTCTGAAACGGAAATGAGGACAACTACTCCATTCACAATATCCCCCCAAAAAATAAAATACTTGGGAATCAACCTAACAAAAGAGGTGAAAGATTTATACAATGAAAATTACAGAACCCTAAAGAAAGACATAGAAGAAGACCTTAGAAGATGGAAAAATATACCCTGCTCATGGATAGGCAGAACTAACATCATCAAAATGGCGATATTACCAAAAGTCCTATATAAGTTCAATGCAATGCCAATCAAAATCCCAACAGCATATCTTATAGAAATCGATAAAAGAATCATGAAATTCATATGGAATAATAAAAGACCCAGAATAGCAAAAACAATACTAAGCAGGAAGTGTGAATCAGGTGGTATAGCGATACCAGACTTCAAACTATACTACAGAGCAATAGTAACAAAAACAGCATGGTACTGGTACCAAAACAGGCGGGTGGACCAATGGTACAGAATAGAGGACACAGTAACCAATCCACAAAACTACAACTATCTTATTTTTGATAAAGGGGCTAAAAGCATGCAATGGAGGAAGGATAGCATCTTCAACAAATGGTGCTGGGAAAACTGGAAATCCATTTGCATCAAAATGAATCTGAATCCCTATCTCTCGCCGTGCACAAAAGTTAACTCAAAATGGATCAAGGAGCTTGATATTAAATCAGAGACATGGCATCTGATAGAAGAAAAAGTTGGTTATGATCTACACGCTGTGGGATCGGGCTCCAAATTCCTCAATAGGACACCCATAGCGCTAGAGTTAACAAATAGAATCAACAAATGGGACTTACTCAAACTAAAAAGTTTTTTCTCAGCAAAAGAAACAATAAGAGAGATAAACAGGGAGCCTACATCCTGGGAACAAATCTTTACTCCACACACTTCAGATAGAGCCCTAATAACCAGAATATACAAAGAACTCAAAAAATTAGACAATAAGATAACAAATAACCCAATCAATAAATGGGCCAAGGACCTGAACAGACACTTCTCACAGGAGGACATACAATCAATCAACACGTACATGAAAAAATGCTCACCATCGCTAGCAGTCAGAGAAATGCAAATCAAAACCACCCTAAGATACCATCTCACTCCAGTAAGACTGGCAGCCATTAGGAAGTCAAACAATAATAAGTGCTGGAGAGGATGTGGGGAAAAGGGCACTCTTGTTCATTGCTGGTGGGACTGCAAATTGGTGCAGCCAATTTGGAAAGCAGTATGGAGATTTCTCGGAAAGCTGGGAATGGAACCACCATTCGACCCAGCTATTCCCCTTCTCGGTCTATTCCCTAAAGCCCTAACAAGAGCATGTTACAGGGACACTGCTACATCGATGTTCATAGCAGCTCAATTCATGATAGCAAGACTGTGGAACCAGCCTAGATGCCCTTCAATAGATGAATGGATAAAAAAAATGTGGCATTTATATACTATGGAGTATTATTCTGCATTAAAAAATGACAAAATCATAGAATTTGGAGGGAAATGGATGGCATTAGAGCAGATTATGCTAAGTGAAGCTAGTCAATCTTTAAAAAACAAATACCAAATGACTCCTTTGATATAAGGGGTGTAAACAAGGACAGGGTAGGGACGAAGAGCTTGAGAAGAAGATTTACATTAAACAGGGATGAGAGGTGGGAGGGAAAGGGAGTGAGAAGGGAAATTGCATGGAAATGGAAGGCGATCCTCAGGGATATACAAAATGTCATACAAGAGGAAAGGAGGGGTAAGACAAGATAATACAAATGGAAGAAATGATTTACAGTAGAAGGGGTAGAGAGAGAAAAGGGGAGGGGAGGGGAGGGGAGGGGAGGGGAGGGGGGATAGTAGAGAATAGGACAGACATCAGAATACATCAGACACTAGAAAGGCAATATGTCAATCAATGGAAAGGAAACTGATGTGATACAGCAATTTGTATACGGGGTAAAAGGGGGAGTTCATAATCCACGTGAATCAAACCGTGTAATATGATGTATTAAGAACTATGTAATGTTATGAACGACCAATAAAAAAAAAGAAATTCCTTGTTCCTTGTTTTCCTGCATTTTAGAAATACAATTTTTAGAGTTGCAAATGTATTTTATTGTAAGACTAAAGTAAGAATTTAACTGAACTCACCAAAAGTGGTTGTTTCAGCCTAACATATTTTACAACTGGTTCCCCAGGTCTGGAAAAATAAACAAAGTAAAAGTATTATGTCCATCTACAACTAAAAAAAAATTGTTGTTGTTTGTTTTTTAAAAAGAAAACTACTAGAAAGAGTCACTTCTCTCAAAATGTCATCTCCAGATCTTGTATCTGAGATGCCACCATCTAAGTAGGCATCCTTTGTCTGCAAGCCTTTTAGTGCTCATGGATCCCCTTATTAGAGTTTAAATTCCCTTCACTGGTGATTCTTAGGAGTTAGTTTCCTGTTAATTAATTTATTCAAAATATTTATGAAAGCAGAAGACTCTTGGGCACTGGAAAAATGCAGTGAATAGGTCACCCTTTATAAAAGACTAAATTTGGTCTCTTCATTCTTTTGCCTTGGGCTGGTTCTTCGAGGGAAATAAAGTATAGACTGTGTTAGAGGAAGTGGATCATGAACTGAGGGAGGTCTAAGGTGGAGCTGTGGCTTTACAATGGAGAGCTCTTTCCTCCGAGCACATTTCAGAGAAAAATCTCAAGCAATGAAAAAAACTTGAGCAAGTTAAAGCAATAAGAATGTACCACAGTGTGATAAAAAAGACACTTAACCAATTTATAATTACACTCCTAACATATAAACTGATTCCTTATTTACAAGTTGATACTATCAGGAGTCAGATTTCTGGGTATAAGTAATCATTCTTCTCTATACTTTTGCATGAACTTCTCTTTCTTAAAAATTTTATGGCTGTTTCTGTAGCAACTCCAAATGAAAACAGTGAAAAAAAATGCCTATTTTTTTAACTCTAAATATTCAATTCAAATCTAGATGAAGTAGTAAAGAATATTACCAGCCTTTTGGTTCCTTGCTACTAAGAAGCATTTTCTTGGTAGATTTTGAGTTTATAGTCATTGAAGAAGTTGTAGGCATGTTTTCAGGTAGAAGTTTTGTGTTGTGGCTAGAACACCTGAGATCTA